>NC_034189.2:6697351-6702268 GCF_002021735.2 Oncorhynchus kisutch | reverse complement strand
ACAGACACACACACACGGACATGTGTACACACGGCAGTCTTGCCACTCTCTGAGAGTAAGCCACTGTTGATTTAGCCAGCCAGAACAACCTTTTTGTTCTGGGGGGGGGGGGGGGGGTTAAAATGTTAGCCTCTGAACCGTGCTTAGAATTTTCTTCATCATAAGATTGGAGTCCTCTATCTCTGTGCGTGTGTGTGTGTGTGTGTATGTGTGTGTGTGTCTCTGTGTGTGTGTGTCTGATTGCATTTGGATCTAAAATAACATAAGCTTAAATCTGTTTGTTTTCTTTGAATCTCTCCGTCCTCAAAGAGATCAGCAACCACGGCATCAACAAACACAGAACAAGGTGTGTCTCAGGACGGTGTGTGTGTGTGTGTGTGTGTGTGTATAGGTGACTCTGGGGTCGAGGGATCGTGCCATGCTACTGTTCTATATCTACATCTCTACACACACACACACACACACACACACACACACACACACACACACACACAGACGTGTATGTTTCTCTCTGTTTCACTTGGGCCTGGTCCAAGTGGTGGTCCTCCGCCCTAGGCAATGGGAACCAGGCCTTGCTACGACTGTGTGTTAGCCATCTCCTCCACTGTAGTTAGAGGCCAGCTGTGTTTCTGACAACTGGTTATATTCTGCCCGAGTATAAAGGGGCTTCTGTGTAGCAGAGGACTACGAAATACACACTCACACACAGCGACCCAGCCTTCCATTCTTATCAGGCAAATGCCAGGGACGCCCCAGGGCTGTGGCAGGCAGCACACGCCGGGGTCGGGACCTCTTGGGTCCTCACGGAGATGGGCCTGGGGTTCTAGAAAGCTGGAACGGGGAAGAGGAGAAAGAAAGGAATAGCATTCTACCTCAGGATATGGTGAGGACAGGGGCGCACAAACATACACATGCTCACGGTACGACTAGCTGCTATACGGTCGGTGGCAGAGGTAGCATCGCCCCTCACTGTGTTACTAAGTCCTTCTCCCCTCACTGTGTTACCAAGTCCTTCTCCCCTCACTGTGTTACCAAGTCCTTCTCCCCTCACTGTGTTACCAAGTCCTTCTCCCCTCACTGTGTTACTAAGTCCTTCTCCCCTCACTGTGTTACTAAGTCCTTCTGTGTTACTAAGTCCTTCTGTGTAACTAAGTCATTCTGTGTTACTAAGTCCTTCTGTGTTACTAAGTCCTTCTGTGTAACTAAGTCATTCTGTGTTACTAAGTCATTCTGTGTTACTAAGTCCATCTGTGTTACTAAGTCATTTTGTGTTACTAAGTCCTTCTCCCCCTCACTGCGTTACTAAGTCCTTCTGTGTTACTAAGTCATTTTGTGTTACTAAGTCCTTCTCCCCCTCACTGCGTTACTAAGTCCTTCTGTGTTACTGTCCTTCTCCCCTCACTGTGTTACTAAGTCCTTCTCCCCTCACTGTGTTACTAAGTCCTTCTCCCCTCACTGTGTTACTAAGTCCTTCTCCCCTCACTGTGTTACTAAGTTCTTCTCTCCTCACTGTGTTACTGTCCTTCTCCCCTCACTGTGTTACTGTCCTTCTCCCCTCACTGTGTTACTAAGTCCTTCTCCCCTCACTGTGTTACTGTCCTTCTCCCCTCACTGTGTTACTGTCCTTCTCCCCTCACTGTGTTACTGTCCTCTCCCTCACTGTGTTACTAAGTCCTTCTCCCCTCACTGTGTACTAAGTCCTTCTCCCTCACTGTGTTACTGTCCTTCTTCCCCTCACTGTGTTACTGTCCTTCTCCCCTCCTGTGTCACTAAGTCCTTCTCCCCTCACTGTGGTCACTAAGTCCTTCTCTCCTCACTGTGTTACTAAGTCCTTTTCCCCTCACTGTGTTACTGTCCTTCTCCCCTCACTGTGTTTACTAGTCCTTCTCCCCTCACTGTGTTACTAAGTCCTTCTGTGTTACTAAGTCCGTCTCCCCTCACTGTGTTACTAAGTCCTTCTCCCCTCACTGTGTTACTGCCCTTCTCCCCTCACTGTGTTACCAAGTCCTTCTCCCCTCACTGTGTTACTAAGTCCTTCTGTGTTACTAAGTCCTTCTCCCCTCACTGTGTTACTAAGTCCTTCTCCCCTCACTGTGTCACTAAGTCCTTCTCCCCTCACTGTGTTACTGTTCTTCTCTCCTCACTGTGTTACTGTTCTTCTCCCCTCACTGTGTTACTAAGTCCTTTTCCCCTCACTGTGTTACCAAGTCCTTCTCCCCTCACTGTGTTACCAAGTCCTTCTCCCCTCACTGTTTTACTAAGTCATTCTGTGTTACTAAGTCCTTCTCCCCCTCACTGCATTACTTAGTCCTTCTGTGTTACTGTCCTTCTCCCCTCACTGTGTTACTAAGTCCTTCTCCCCTCACTGTGTTACTAAGTCCTTCTCCCCTCACTGTGTTACTAAGTCCTTCTCTCCTCACTGTGTTACTAAGTCCTTCTCTCCTCACTGTGTTACTAAGTCCTTCTCTCCTCACTGTGTTACTAAGTCCTTCTCTCCTCACTGTGTTACTAAGTCCTTCTCCCCTCACTGTGTTACTAAGTCCTTCTCCCCTCACTGTGTCACTAAGTCCTTCTCCCCTCACTGTGTCACTAAGTCCTTCTCCCCTCACTGTGTTACTGTCCTTCTCCCCTCACTGTGTTACCAAGTCCTTCTCCTCTCACTGTGTTACCAAGTCCTTCTCCCCTCACTGTGTTACTAAGTCATTCTGTGTTACTAAGTCCTTCTCCCCCTCACTGCGTTACTAAGTCCTTCTGTGTTACTGTCCTTCTCCCCTCACTGTGTTACTAAGTCCTTCTCCCCTCACTGTGTTACTAAGTCCTTCTCCCCTCACTGTGTTACTAAGTCCTTCTCTCCTCACTGTGTTACTAAGTCCTTCTCTCCTCACTGTGTTACTAAGTCCTTCTCTCCTCACTGTGTTACTAAGTCCTTCTCTCCTCACTGTGTTACTAAGTCCTTCTCCCCTCACTGTGTTACTGTCCTTCTCTCCTCACTGTGTTACTGTCATTCCGTGATTAGGCTATTAGCACGCCCTGACATAAGATAGCCTTTTTTCTCTATTTGGTTTAGGTCAGGGTGTGATTTTGGGTGGGCATTCTAGTTTTTTCGTTTCTATGTTGGCCTGGTAAGGTTCTCAATCAGAGGCAGCTGTCTATCGTTGTCTCTGATTGGGGATCATATTTAGGCAGCCATTTCCCACCTGTTGTTTGTGGGATCTTGTGAACACTGCATTTACGTTCACGCTTTGTTTTTTCGGTATTGTTTTTAATTTATTTAAACATGTGGAACACTGCGCCTTGGTCCATTTATTCCAACGAACATGACAGAAGATCCCACCACCCCAGGGCCAAGCATCGTGCCCAGGAGGAGCAGTTAGCCTGGACTTGGGAGGATATATTGGACAGGAAGGGATTCTGGACGTGGGAGGAAATCCTTGCCGGAAAGGTTCGCCTTCCATGTGAGCAGACGGAAGCAGCGAGGGAGCGACTACACCGGGGTTCGCGGCCACGACGGAAGCCAGAGAGGCAGCCTCAAAACTTTTTTGGGGGGATGGGGCACACAGGGTGGTTGGCGGAGCCAAGGTGGGACCCAGAACCAACTCCCTGTACTCGCCGTGTGGAGTTGTCACCGTTCAGGTGCCATGTTTTCTGGTTATACGCACCGTGCCTCCAGTGATGATCCATGGCCCAGTGCCTCCAGTGATGATCCATGGCCCGGTGCCTCCAGTGATGATCCATGGCCCGTGCCTCCAGTGATGATCCATGGCCCGGTGCCTCCAGTGATGATCCATGGCCCGGAGCCTCCAGTGATGATCCATGGCCCGGAGCCTCCAGTGATGATCCATGGCCCGGAGCCTCCAGTGATGATCCATGCCCGGAGCCTCCAGTGATTATCCATGGCCCGGAGCCTCCAGTGATGATCCAAGGCGCGGAGCCTCCAGCGACGGTCCCCAGTCCTGAGCCCCCAGCGATGGTTCCCAGTCCGGAGCCCCCAGCGACGGTTCCCAGTCCGGAGCCTCCGGCGACGGTTCCCAGGCCGGAGCCCCCCTGCGACGGTTCCCAGTCCGGAGCCCCCGGCGACGGTTCCCAGGCCAGAGCCCCCGGTGACGGTTCCCAGTCCGGAGCCTCCAGCGACGGTTCCCAGTCCGGAGCCCCCAGCGACGGTTCCCAGTCCAGAGCCCCCAGCGACGGTTCCCAGTCCAGAGCCCCCAGCGACGGTTCCCAGTCCAGTCCCCGGCGACGATCTATGGTCAGGAATCCCCGGTAACGATCTACAGTCCGGTTCCTCCGGTGATGATCTATGGTCCGGTTCCTCCGGTGACGATCTACGGTCCAGTTCCTCCGGTGACAATCTACGGTCCGGAATCCCCGGCGACGATCTACGGTCCGGAATCTCCGGCGACGATCTATGGTCCGGAATCCCCGGCGACGATCTATGGTCCGGATCCCCGGCGACGATCTATGGTCCGGAATCGGTCCGGGGATTCCGGACCGTAGATCGTCACCCGTCGCCGTGACCAATACAATACAATTTGATTTGACATTGTATGCCAACTACCCACAGTGCAAAAACTGGTTGAATCAATGTTATTCCCACATCATTTCAACCAAAACAAAACGTTGAATCAACGTGGAAACTGATTGTATTTGCAACAAGTCCTCAACATTACGGTATTTAGTCTTTTTTATAACCTCCTTTTAACCTAAATGCAATGACATGATGACATTTTATTTTTCATGATGAATTCACGTTATGTAAATCAAAACTAGACTTTAAACTGACAAGAGAGAGAGAGAAATAGAGAGAGGGGAGAGAGAGAGAGGGAGAGAGAGAGAGGAATAGAGAGAGGGGGAGAGAGAGAGAGGAAGAGGAGAGAGAGAGAGAGAGAGAGAGACGGAGAGAGAGAGGGGAGAGAGAGA
>NC_034189.2:6692877-6697251 GCF_002021735.2 Oncorhynchus kisutch | reverse complement strand
CAAAGCTACACAACTAAAACCTAGTCAGCAGGCTAACAAGCTAACCAGAAAAATGTATCTAGAACAAACCTAGAAAGTGGAGTTAAAACTTCACGGGCTGCAATCCCGTTAACGGGATGATATGACAACAGCCAATCAAAGTGCAGGGCGACAAACAAACATGTATCTTATACCATTTTAAAGGTCATCTTGTTGTTAATCCCACAGTGTCCAATTTCAAATAGGCTTTACAGCAAAAGCACCACAAATGATTATGTTAGGTCACCACCAAGCCACAGAAAAACACAGCCATTTTTCCAGCCAAAGAGAGGAGTCACAAAAAGCAGAAATAGAGATAAAATGAATCACTAACCTTTGATGATCTTCATCAGATGACACTCATAGGACTTCATGTTACACAATACATGTATGTTTTGTTTGATGAATTTCATATTTATATAAAAAAAATCTGAGTTTACATTGGCTCGTTACGTTCACTAGTTCCAAAAACATCCAGTGATTTTGCAGAGAGCCACATCGATTCAACAGATATACTCATCATAAATGTAGATCATAATATAAGTTATACACATGGAATTATAGATATACCTCTCCTTAATGCTGTGTCAGATTTCCCCCCAAAAAGTATGGAAAAAGCGAATCATGCACTAGTTCCAAAAATATCCGGTGATTTTGCAGAGAGACACATCATTTTACAGAAATACTAATTATAAATGTTGATAAATACAATTGTTAGACATGGAAATATAGATATACCTCTTCTAATGCTGTCAGATTTTTTTTAATCATCTTTACGGAAAAAGCAAACCATGCAATAATCAGAGAAAAATAAATAAAATGATCTGCCATGTTGGAGTCAACAGAAATCACATATACATATTCCCTTACCTTTGACGATCTTCATCAGAATGCACTCCCAGGAATCCTAGTTCCACAATAAATGCTTGATTTGTTCTATAATGTCCATTATTTATGTCCAAGTAGCTACTTTTGTTAGCGCGTTTAGTACACAAATCCAAATGCTCGTGCAGGTCCATCCGAACGTCGGATGAAAACTTCAAAAAGTTATATTACAGGTCGAAGAAACATTTCAAACTAAGTTTAGATTCAATCTTTAGGCGGTTGTTATCATAAATCTTCTATAAAGTTCCAACCTGAGAATTCCTTTGTGTCTACAGGAGCAACGGAACGCAGGTCGATATCATGTGGAATGCGCGTGACCAGGAAATGGCTCTCTGCCAGTAACCTGACTCATTCAGCTCTTATTCAGCCCCACAACACAATAGAAGCCTCATTCAAGTTTCTAAAGACGGTTGACATGTAGTGGAAGCCCTAGGAAGTGCAACTTCATCCATATCCCACTGTAAATTCAATAGGGCCCAGGTTGAAAATCGACCAACCTCAGATTTCTCACTTCCTGTTTGGATTACTTCTCAGGTTTTTGCCTGCCATATGAGTTCTGTTATACTCACAGACATCATTCAAACAGTTTTAGAAACTTTAGAGTGTTTTCTATCCTATACTAATAATAATATGCATATATTAGCAACTGGGACTGAGGAGCAGGCCGTTTACTCTGGGCACCTCTGGGCAGCCATAAGAAGATAATACAACCACATCAAACGCCCAAAAAGTAGGGCGGACTCTAACGTTAAACATATCTCCTGTTATCTTTGTGTGAAGATTTTTTGGTATCTTATTGCTGGTGTTTTAGCTAAATTAGAGCTAGCTAGCAACAGCAGCAGACGAACAAAATATGTTGCCATGTCAACGGTGCAGCAGCAGCAGAACAGAGAAACAGCAGCAAATCCCACAGGCACCATGTCCCCACTCCCCCACAGCTCTGAATACTTTCTTTACCCTCCAGAGGCCAAACATTACACAACGAGGAAAGCTTTTTACACAGAAACTACGAAAGGGGAAGCCAGAAACCCTTTCCCACAGACCTCTACAAAAACGGTGACGTGAACAATCTCATCTTCCTCACTGACCAGCCAAATGCATGGCGCTCAGCAGTCTGCTCTCACTACCCATCCATAAAGAAAGAGGGAATCTGTAATGGGTTGATGCTGACAGTCAAAGAGACAGACGACCCTGACAGCAACACGATAACAATCAACCTCTACAAGACTGGGACTGTCATGGTGCAAGGTAACATTAGGCTGTTTGAAACAGAGTTTCAGACCAATAAGGAGAGAGCAGAGAGAGAGAGAAGGACACCACCAGTGACATGCCCTCCCACAAGACAAACTCCACCAGCACCACCCTCAACCCTACTACCCAAAAAGGCACATCCAGCACCTCTCTTCCCACCATAGTGGAGGACATGCCCCAGAAGGAGAGCGACCCCCTCAGTGCAGAGCAGGCTCAGGCCCTCCTCACCACCATGGCTGCCATGAGGGATGAGTTCACCAGACTGGAGGGGGAGGTTGTCCTGCTGAGGGGGAGCGTGAGCAAACAGCAACCAGACATCCACACCTGAGAGGAGCTCCTAACCAAGGTGTAAACAGCAACCAGACAACCACACCTTAGAGGAGTTCCTAACCAAGGTGTAAACAGCCACCAGACATCCTTAGAGGAGCTCCTAACCAAGGTGTAAACAGCCCCCCTCTACCCCCTCCAGTCCAGAAGAAAACTGACCAGCCACACCCCAGCTCCAACACCCACCAGCCCCCACTCCACCCCCTCCAGTCCAGAAGAAACACTGGCTGTCACCCCAGCCCAGCTTCAGACCCACCCAAACAAGGCCTATCACCCCCCCTGCCCCCCACCGCAGACCCACACCGGTAGGAGCCACAGCGCGGCAGACCTATGCACAGTCTGTGAGAGGAGCAACTGGCCCAGCCCCCACCAATGAAATGAGTGACATTAAACACCTGCTTAGTCTACTATGCTCACATGTGATAGGTCGAGGGTCACGGCTGCTTACATGTGATAGGCCGAGGGTCATGGATGCTCACGTGTGATAGGCTGACGGTCACGGTAAGATGAACACAACAACACTACCATCCTCACACTACATCCACCCAAGTGGCATGACATAAAGGTTATTTAAAACCTTTCACAGCTAGAACCCCTCGACAACATCCAGTGAAATGGCAGAGCGCCAAATTCTAGAAAAATCTCATTTTCATTAAATCACACTACATGTGTAAAGCTACACTTGTTGTGAATCCAGTCAACATGTCAGATTTCAAAAAGGCTTTTCGGCGAAAGCAAACGATGATATTATCTGAGGATAGCACCTCTATAAACAAAGAGAGAAACCATATTTCAACCTGCAGGCGCGACACAAAACACATAAATAAAAATATAGTTATTTTAAAATTTAGATTTATAGATTTTAAAAATACTTTTTGGCGAAAGCATGAGATGCTATTATCTGATGATAGCACAACAGTAAACAAAGAGAGCAGAGCATTTCAACTCTGCTGGCGCAACACAAATAAATCAAATAAAATATAAAAATAAATAAAATATAATTCATGCCTTACCTTTGATGATCTTCTTTTGTTGGCACTCCAATATTTCCCATAAACATCACAAATGGTCCTTTTGTTTGATTAATTCCGTCCATATATATCCAAAATGTCCATTTCTTTGGCGCGTTTGATCCAGAAAACACCTGTTCCAACTTGCGCAACGTGACTACAAAATATCTCAAAAGTTACCTGTAAACTTTGCCAAAACATGTTAAACTACTTTTTGTAATACAACTTTAGGTATTTTTTTTTACGTAAATAATCAATCAAATTGAAGACGGGATGATCTGTGTTCAATACAGGAAGAAAACAAACTGTGGCTGCTCATGCACCTCTATCTAACTACACTTCAAGTGACCCTCGTTCAAGATGACTTCTTCATTACATAAAGGAAAAACCTCAACCAATTTCTAAAGACTGTTGACATCCAGTGGTAGGAATTAGGTCCCTTAGAAATCTAGATTCCCAATGAAAACTCATTGAAAAGAGAGTGACCTAAAATGTTTTATCTGAATGGTCGTCGTTTCGCTAAAAAAGTTCTGTTATACTCACAGATGCAAACAGCTTTAGAAACTTCAGAGTGTTTTCTATAATAATATAATATAATATATAATAATTTGCATATCTTATCTTCTGGGGATGAGTAGCAGGCAGTGAAAATACTGCCCCCTGTCACCAAGAAGTTATTCCATCCAACAGGTCATATTTCAAAAAGGCTTTACGGCGAAAATTATTAATTTTGCAAAAATTGCAATTATCTGAGGACAGCATACAAACACATGAAAATCACATTTCAACCCGCCAGGTGCGACACAAAATTCAGAAATAACACGAAAGTCAGAAATTACAATATAATTAATGCCTTACCTTTGAAGATCTTCTTCTGTTGGCA
>NC_034189.2:6682877-6690377 GCF_002021735.2 Oncorhynchus kisutch | reverse complement strand
ATCTGTGTGTGTGTGTGTGTGTGTGTGTCTGTGTGTGTGTCTGTCTGTGTCTGTGTGTGTGTGTGTGTGTGTGTGTGTGTGTGTGTGTGTGTGTGTGTGTGTGTGTGTGTGGTGTGTGGTGTGTGTGTGTGTGTGTGTGTGTGTGTGTGTGTGTGTGTGTCTGTGTGTGTGTGTGTGTGTGTGTGTGTGTGTGTGTGTGTGTGTGTGTGTGTGTGTGTGTGTGTGTGTGTGTGTGTGTGTGTGTGTGTGTGTGTGTGTGTACGTAGTGCAGTTTGGTGGCGGAGAAACCAGAAAAATACAAGAATAGACTTGGCATGTTTTTGAAGAAAGGTTCCTTTTCACCATAGAAGTGGTACGAGACAAAACTGTGGCTTTCTGGACTTCAAATGATTCAAGTTGTTATTTAATGCCACATAATAGCAGTACGTAGACCGATGGGTGGTGTATGTTTTGTGGATTTCTTTAATAATTTGCCCTCTAGTTGCCCCTAGTTAGGTATGAAGGACATCACAGTTCGTTGTGAGTTCCCTACATACTAATATTCTAAAGTTCAGAGATTCTAATATTCTTTAGTTCTAAATTCAGAGTTTCTAATATTCTTTAGTTCTAAGTTCAGAGATTCTAATATTCTTTAGTTCTAAATTCAGAGATTCTAATATTCTTCAGTTCTAAATTCAGAGATTCTAATATTCTTTAGTTCTAAATTCAGAGATTCTAATATTCTTTAGTTCTAAATTCAGAGATTCTAATATTCTTTAGTTCTAAATTCAGAGATTCTAATATTCTTTAGTTCTAAATTCAGAGATTCTAATATTCTTTAGTTCTAAATTCAGAGATTCTAATATTCTTTAGTTCTAAATTCAGAGATTCTAATATTCTTTAGTTCTAAATTCAGAGATCTCTGTATCAGGTTTTTTAAAGCTGTTTTCTATTACCTTATTGAGGTCCAGAGCAGATAAACGTTCAATTACTTTGCCGCCACTCACACACTGCATGTGTCAAGAACACAGATCTAGGAACAGCTTCCATTCCCCTAAATCCTAACGTAAATAATTGAAAGGAAAGTTATAGAACACAGATCTAGGAACAGTTAGAGAACTGTACCAAGCGTCTCAGAGTAGGAGTGCTGATTTAGGATCAGTTTAGCCTTTTAAATGATAATGAACAAGGTGGACATCCTAGAATTAGCAGGATCTTGACAGAGAGGATCTTCGTAGAGGATCTTGAAATAGAGGATCTTGACAGAGAGGATCTTCATAGAGAGGATCTTGACAGAGAGGATATTGACAGAGAGGATCTTGACAGAGAGGATCTTGACAGAGAGGATCTTGACAGAGAGGTTCTTGATAGAGGTTCTTGTTTCTCAAAAGTCAACAAAAATGAAGCTGTTAGTGTCAATGTGGTATCAGCTAAAACTTCAAAGAAAATTACAGGATAATAAACAGAATTTATACCAATTAAATCCAGAGAGAGGAAAGAGGACAGGAGAGGAAAGATGGAGGGATGTAGGGAGGACAGAGGGGATGGAGCGAGAGAAGGAGAGGGAGATGAGGAATGTCAAGATAAAAGAGGAGTGTATTTTTGGTTTTTCTGTTCTGGTTTAGGACCATCTGTAGGAAATTCACTTCTCTCCACTCATCAGGTCCAAATAGGGCCCCCCTGGTTGAGTTGAGCCCCGTGGATGAGGAGGACAGGGCCCCCTGCATGAGATGGGCCTCCTGGAGGAGGTGTTCTGTGTGTAAAATTGTAGCTCTGCAGTGGGACCCTATTTGTCTGGCAGGAAGTGTTTGTGAGAGTCAATAATGAGGCGTGACAGCAGGGGATCATGGACCTCCACAGTGGGGCTCATAACTAAGAGAACTGTGTGTGTGTGTGTGTGTGTGTGTGTGTGTGTGTGTGTGTGTGTGTGTGTGGACACTCCTCTGAAACCTCGAGAGTGAGAACTAGGTTCAGACACAGGTCAGCAACCCCAGTTTAGCCCTCTCTCTGGGACCTAGCAGGCTACACACACACACACACACACACACACACACACACACACACACACACACACACACACACACACACACACACACACACAGAGAGAGAGAGAGAGAAACACACACACAGACACACAGACACACACACCATGGGAACCTCTGAAATTGTGACCTCTCCTTGCCCTTTGAACTCTACTCTCACAGTTCACCTGTTTATGAGTTCCTCTGTCCCCTCTGTGTGTGTGTGTGTGTGTGTGTGTGTGTGTGTGTGTGTGTGTGTGTGTGTGTGTGTGTGTGTGTGTGTGTGTGTGTGTGTGTGTGTGTGTGTGTGTGTGTGCGTGCGTTTGTGTGTGTGTTTTAAAGCATAGTTTTCATGCCTCACACTAACACAGCAGTAAATGACCAGGTAGAGAGGGAGAGAGATAGATGTTATGAGGGAGATAAGTTGTGAGGGAGAGAGAGAGGGGTTGTGAAGGAGAAAGAGAGAGGTTGTGAGGGAGAGGCTGTGAGAGAGAGGTAGTGAGGGAGAGGGAGAGAGAGACGTAGTGAGGGAGGGAGAGAGAGAGGTTGTGAGGGAGGGAGAGAGAGAGGTTGTGAGGGAGAGAGAGAGAGGTGGTGAGGGAGAGGTTGTGAGAGAGAGGTAGTGAGGGAGAGGGAGAGAGAGATGTAGTGAGGGAGGGAGAGAGAGAGGTTGTGAGGGAGGGAGAGAGAGATGTTGTGAGGGAGAGAGGTTGTGAGGGAGAGAGAGAGAGAGGTAGTGAGGGAGAGAGAGAGCGAAAGCGAGAGAGGGAGAGGTGGTGAGGGAGAGGTAGTGAGGGAGAGAGAAAGAAGTTGTGAGGGAGAGAGAGGAGGGGAGTTAGAGAGAGAGAGACAGCTAATCCATTAGAGAGAGAGGGAGAGATAGAGAGGGAGAGAGAGAGAGAGGGGTAGAGAGGGAGAGAGAGTGAGAGAAAGAGAGATGTGGTGAGGGGAAGAGAGAGAGAGGTTGTGAGGGAGAGAGAGATAGGTTGTGAGAGAGAGAGAGAGAGAGAGACGTAGTGAGGGAGAAAGAGAGAGAGAGAGAGGGGTAGAGAGAGCGAGAGAAAGAGAGAGAGAGAGAGAGAGAGAGATGTGGTGAGGGGAAGAGAGAGAGAGAGAGAGGTTGTGAGGGAGAGAGAGATAGGTTGTGAGACAGGTTGTGAGAGAGAGAGAGAGAGAGAGAGAGAGAGAGGGACAGGTTGTGAGGGAGAGAGAGAGGTTGTGAGGGAGGGAGAGTGAGGTTTTAAGGGAGAGAGAGAGAGAGAGGTAGTGAGGGAGAGAGAGAGACAGCTAGTCCATTCGAGAGAGAGAGGTTGTGAGGGTGGAGAGATATAGGTTGAGAGAGAGGTGGTGAGGGAGGGAGAGAGATGGTGAGGGAGAGAGAGAGGTTGTGAGGGAGAGAGAGAGAGAGGTAGTGAGGGAGAGAGAGAGAAAGAGGAGAGGGTAGTGAAGGAGAGAGAGAGAGGTTGTGAGGGAGAGAGAGAGAGAGGGAGAGAGGGAGGTGGTGAGGGGGAGAGAGGGAGAGAGAGCGAGAGAAAGAGAGAGAGAGATGTGGTGAGAGGAAGAGAGAGAGAGAGGTTGTGAGGGAGAGAGAGATAGGTTGTGAGAGAGGTTGTGAGAGAGAGCGAGAGAGACGTAGTGAGGGAGAGAGATAGAGAGGGAGAGAGAGAGAGAGGAGTAGAGAGGGAGAGAGAGAGGTTGTGAGGGAGGGAGAGGGAGGTTTTGAGGGAGAGAGAGAGAGAGAGGTAGTGAGGGAGAGAGGTGGTGAGGGAGAGAGAGAGACAGCTAAGTCCATTCGAAGAGAGAAAGAGAGAGAGAGGTTGTGAGGGTGAGAGAGAGGTTGAGAGAGAGGTGGTGAGGGAGGGAGAGAGGTGGTGAGGGAGAGAGAGAGGTAGTGAGGGAGAGAGAGAGAAAGAGAGGGGTAGTGAAGGAGAGAGGTTGCGAGGAGAGAGAGAGAGGGGGAGAGGGGGAGTTGTGAGCGAGAGAGAGAGAGAGAGAGGGAGGTGGTGAGGGAGAGAGAGAGAAAGAGAGGGGTAGTGAAGGAGAGAGGTTGTGAGGGAGAGCGAGAGAGGGAGAGAGGGAGGTTGTGAGCGAGAGAGAGAGAGAGGGAGGTGGTGAGGGAGAGAGAGAGAAAGAGAGGGGTAGTGAAGGAGAGAGGTTGTGAGGGGAGAGAGAGAGAGAGAGGGAGGTTGGTTGTGAGAGAGAGAGGGAGGTTGTGAGCGAGAGAGAGAGAGAGGGAGGTGGTGAGGGAGTCAGGATCCCTCTGGTTGGATCAAGTTCTACAAATCCTTAAAAAAAAGGGAGAAACAGAGGAGAAGCAAAAACACCACCACCGCAATTACTAACCACACACACACACACACACACACACACACACACACCACACACACACACACACACACACACACACACACACACAGAAACACACACACACACACACACACACACAGAAACACACACACACACACACACACACACACAGAAACACACACACACACACACACACACACACACAGACAGAGACACGCACACACACACACACACACAGAAACACACACACACACACACACAGAAACACACACACACACACACACACACAGAAACACACACACACACAGAAACACACACACACACACACACACACACACACACACACACACACACACACACACACACACACACACACACACACACACAGAGACAGACACGCACACAGGACTGTTCATCTTAAAGCCGTGGTCCCCTGGTCAAGAGCCAGTGCAAATATTAGCTTTCACAGCGTATGCAACTGTACATGTTTCAGTACATGTGAGTGCGGGCTTGCACACGTGTGTGTATGAGTGTGTGTGTGTCTGTGTCTGTGTGTGTGTGTGTGTGTGTCTGTGTGTGTGTGTGTGTCCATGTGACCTGCGAGCTTCCTGTCCGGTAGGAGAGAGATGGCATGGTTCAATAAGAGCAACACAGGTTTACATCCAAGACACACATTCTGGGGCAAGGGACCAATCCATTGAGACAATCCCTGGTGCGTGTGTGTGTGTATGTGTGTTTGTGTGTGTGTGTGTGTGTGTGTGTGTGTGTGGTGTGTGTGGTGTGTGTGTGTGTGTGTGTGTGTGTGTGTGTGTGTGTGTGTGTGTGTGTGTGTGTGTGTGTGTGTGTGTGTGTATGAACTCTGGATGGTATGTGCGAGAGCACTGTGGACACAGATCCAGGAAAAGGGCAAGTCTCGATTCCACCTCGTTTGTTGAGTAGAATTCCAATGTGACCACCTCGTCCAGGAGGCCCATCTCATCCAGAGGACCCACAGTAACGCCACCAGGAGATCCATCTCATCAAGAGAAACCACAGCACCTTCACCAGGAGGCCCGACTCATCCAGATGGCCCACAGTACCTCCACCAGGAGGTCCATCTCATCAAGAGAAACCACAGTACCTTCACCAGGAGGCCCAACTCATCCAGATGGCCCACAGCATGTTAATGAGCAGGTCCAAATCGACAACAAGTGTTGAATACAAACTCTCTGACTCTTATAACCTATATAGACTTGGTTATAACCTATATAGACGTGGTTATAACCTTTATAGACGTGATTATAACCTATATAGACTTGGTTATAATCTATATAGACGTGGTTATAACCTATATAGATGTGATTATAACCTATATAGACCAGGTTATAACCTATATAGATGTGATTATAACCTATATAGACTTGGTTTTAGCCTATATAGACCAGGTTATAACCTATATAGATGTGATTATAACCTATATAGACCAGGTTATAACCTATATAGATGTGATTATAACCTATATAGACTTGGTTTTAGCCTATATAGACCAGGTTATAACCTATATAGACGTGATTATAACCTATGTAGACCAGGTTATAACCTATATAGACCAGGTTATAACCTATATAGACGTGATTATAACCTATATAGATGTGATTCTAACCTATATAGACCAGGTTATAACCTATATAGATGTGATTATAACCTATATAGACTTGGTTTTAGCCTAAGGGATCTAAGCCAGCCAACCCTAATCAAGTCCCTAGGTCAGGGGTCATCAACTCATCATTTTGTTGATGAACGGATGGTCAGTGAACCGAAACAAATAATTTGCAAACTGCAAATTGACCGCAAGAAGCCACATATATAATATTTGACTAAGATATAATCATTTAAATCCTTGCTTACATTTGTAAAAATGTACTATTGTCTATTGTGTTTTTTGAACTTCTACGAGATCGGTACGGTTGAGCTAACGTAGGCTAATGTGATTAGCATGAGGTTGAGCTAACGTAGGCTAATGTGATTAGCATGAGGTTGAGCTAACGTAGGCTAATGTGATTAGCATGAGGTTGAGCTAACGTAGGCTAATGTGATTAGCATGAGGTTGAGCTAACGTAGGCTAATGTGATTAGCATGAGGTTGAGCTAACGTAGGCTAATGTGATTAGCATGAGGTTGAGTTAACGTAGGCTAATGTGATTAGCATGAGGTTGTGTAAGTAACAACAACATTTCCCAGGACATAGACATATCTGATATGGGCAGAAAGCTTAAATTCTTGTTAATCTAACTGCACTGTCCAATTTACAGTAGCTATTACAGTGAAAGAATAGCATGCTGTTGGTTGAGGAGTGTGTACAGTTATGAAATATTGTGGCCGTTCTCTTGCATTTCAAAGATGATTAAAAAATAAAAAATAAAAAATCTTTGCACTATCTTTAACCCAGAACCAAATGTGTTATATTCTTCTACATTCATTTCACATTTCCACAAACTTCAAAGTGTTTTTCTTTCAAATGGTATCAAAGAGTATTGCATATCTTTCCTCCTGTGCTGCTAGCGGTACAGCAGTCAAATAAACACACCTCCTGTGCTGCTAGCGGTACGACAGTCAAATAAATACACCTCCTGTAATGCTAGCGGTACGACAGTCAAATAAACACACCTCCTGTAATGCTAGCGGTACGACAGTCAAATAAACACACCTCCTGTAATGCTAGCGTACGACAGTCAAATAAAAACACCTCCTGTAATGCTAGCGGTACGACAGTCAAATAAACACACCTCCTGTAATGCTAGCGGTACAGCAGTCAAATAAACACACCTCCTGTAATGCTAGCGGTACGACAGTCAAATAAACACACCTCCTGTAATGCTAGCGGTACAGCAGTCAAAAGAACTCTGTAATGCTAGCGGTACAGCAGTCAAATAAACACCCTCCTGTATGCTAGCTGGACGACAGCCAAATAACACACCTCCTGTAATGCTAGCGGTAACGACAGTCAAATAAAGAAACCTCCTGTAAATGCTAGCGGTAACAAGCAGTCAAATAAACACACTCCTGTAATGCTAGCTGTCCGACAGTCAAATAAACACACCTCCTGTAATGCTAGCGGTACGACAGTCAAATAAACACAACCTCCCTGTGCTGCTAGCGGTACAGCAGTCAAATAAACCACAACCCTCCTGTAATGCTAGCTGTACGACAGTCAA
>NC_034189.2:6677609-6680109 GCF_002021735.2 Oncorhynchus kisutch | reverse complement strand
GTATAAAGCCATGTTATCATTACTCAGTACTGGTACCCCCTGTATAAAGCCATGTTATCATTACTCAGTACTGGTACCCTGTATAAAGCCATGTTATCATTACTCAGTACTGGTACCCCCTGTATAAAGCCATGTTATCATTACTCAGTACTGGTACCCCTCTATAAAATCATGTTATCATTACTCAGTACTGGTACCCTGTATAAAGCCATGTTATCATTACTCAGTACTGGTACCCCCTGTATAAAGCCATGTTATCATTACTCAGTACTGGTACCCCCTGTATACAGCCATGTTATCATTACTCAGTTACTCAGTACTGGTACCCCCTGTATAAAGTCATGTTATCATTACTCAGTACTAGTACCCCCTGTATACAGCCATGTTATCATTACTCACTACTAG
Organism: Oncorhynchus kisutch; assembly: GCF_002021735.2. Lineage (NCBI taxonomy): Eukaryota > Metazoa > Chordata > Actinopteri > Salmoniformes > Salmonidae > Oncorhynchus > Oncorhynchus kisutch. Next base: position 6,679,704 of record NC_034189.2, on the reverse strand, counting down.
TACCCCCTGTATACAGCCATGTTATCATTACTCAGTTACTCAGTACTGGTACCCCCTGTATAAAGTCATGTTATCATTACTCAGTACTAGTACCCCCTGTATACAGCCATGTTATCATTACTCAGTACTGGTACCCCCTGTATACAGCCATGTTATCATTACTCAGTACTAGTACCCCCTGTATAAAGCCATGTTATCATTACTCAGTACTGGTACCCCCTGTATACAGTCATGTTATCATTACTCAGTACTAGTACCCCCTGTATAAAGCCATGTTATCATTACTCAGTACTGGTACCCCCTGTATACAGCCATGTTATTGTTACTCAGTACTGGTACCCTGTGTATACAGCCATGTTATTGTTACTCAGTACTGGTACCCTGTGTATACAGCCATGTTATTGTTACTCAGTACTGGTACCCTGTGTATACATCCATGTTATTGTTACTCAGTACTGGTACCCTGTGTATACAGCCATGTTATTGTTACTCAGTACTGGTACCCTGTGTATACATCCATGTTATTGTTACTCATTGTGTTTTTACATCTGTTATGTTTCTGTTATTTCTCTTCTTTATATTCTCTCTACATTGTTGGGAAGGGCCCGGTAAAGGGCCCGGTAAAGGGCCCGGTAAAGGGCCCGGTAAAGGGCCCGGTAAAGTCAGCATTTCACTGGTAGTCCACACCTGTTGTTTGACGAATAAGATTGGATTTAATTTGAGCCAATGTCGTGTTCCGACTGGGTTCGACATTTGAACTAATCACATGAGGCATTAATAAGTTACAGTATATTCTTCAAGATTCAATGAGCGTACATATTATTCATTTATAAGTCCAAAAAAATGGATTTAAGAACTGCTAATTGCCCCTTTAAACCAACAATGGGTCCCACTTACCAAAAATGCTCTCTCGTATCTACTTTGCAAAGTGGGTCCTTTTCTAAACACTTCTTCATATCTCTTGAGGAGGGAGAGTCAAGAATCAGTACGATCCCCACTTCTTTAACACACCGCAACCTCATTAATGCTCTAGAGCTGTAACCTCTCCTTTCTTTTCCTTCTCCTCCCTGGGGTCAGGGGTCAAACTTTTTAACACAGTCAATTATAACAGAGACACAAAAAACAGAGACCCCCTGGTCAACTCCGCTGTTACCCCATAAGAACCTAACCCCCCTCAGCTCTCTTCATCCTCTCTTCCCCCTGGTTTTCTTTGCCCTAACAAGCGACAGGGTGAAAGTGCAGAAAGGCACTCGCGCATACGCACACACACACACCCACACATACACGCACACACACACACACACCCACACATACACGCACGCACACACACACACACACCAGATCAGAGAAATAGTTAGTATAGTATGGGAGTCAGGGTCATTACAGTGCTGTAAAGAGGGAGAGAGAGAGAAAGAGAGACTTGTGAAACAACGCCTGAGGGGGAGGAAGGGAGGAGGGGGAGGAAGGGAGGAGGGGGAGGAAGGGAGGAAGGGAGGAAGGGAGGAGGGGGAGGAAGGGAGGAGGGTAGAAGGGAGGGATTTATGACCAGAGTCGAGCGCAACAGCCTCTCATTAGCCAGAACACTCCCCCATCTCCTCTCCTCTCCTCTCCTCATCTCCTTTCCTCCTCTCTCCTCTTCTCTCCCCCTCACCTATCCTCTCCCCCTCTCCTCTCCTCTCCTCTCCCCATCTCCTTTCCTCCTCTCTCCTCTTCTCTCCCCCTCGCCTATCCTCTCCCCCTCTCCTCTCTCCCCTCTCCTCTCCCCCCTCTCCTCTCACTCCCATCCTTCTCTCCTACTCCCTCTCTCCCCTTTCTAAACTCTCCCTCCCCTTCTCTGATGGCTTAAACAGACCTTGTCAAACGAGGCTCAGGGGGGTGAGGAGGGGGGAGAGAGAGGAGACGAGGGGGGAGGGTGTTCAAGTTCAGAGGGCAAACAAATGTTCTGTCAGATTTACGGGCCAGCGAGGTTGGTGGCGCTCCCCCCATCCTCCCCCTCCCCCACACACAGCGTTCATTCCAAGGTCAGACCCATTGCCGTCACCACAACCTCCTGCCTGGAGACCTGGGAATACGGAAGTCTGACTGGGAAAAATGG
>NC_034189.2:6660109-6670109 GCF_002021735.2 Oncorhynchus kisutch | reverse complement strand
CACATCAACTCTGTACCTTCTGTATATCCTGTGCATTTAACACATCAACTCTGTACCTTCTGTATATCCTGTGCATTTAACACATCAACTTTGATTTTATGACCTGCCCCAAAGTCAAATGAGGATATAACGTCAGGCCAACGAGACAGTGTCCAAGTTCTACATTTCTCCAGTAGAAAGCCCTGTTTTTATTCCTCACACTCACAACCATAATACCATTATTAACTTGTAAATAATGATCTTGTTGTGAGTTTATTTTCCTGTAATAATGAAGACAAATGAGTGAAGACGTTGTCGACGATATGATATGGCCGTTATTTGAACTGGTTAACCAGCTTACTTAACATCAGCTACAGTAGCTAGCTAACAAGCTAACTTAACATCAGCTACAGTAGCTAGCTAACAAGCTAACTTAACATCAGCTACAGTAGCTAGCTAACAAGCTAACTTAACATCAGCTACAGTAGCTAGCTAACAAGCTAAAAAAAGATCCAAAACATTGTTTAGAAAGTTACTGTTAGTTGCCTGGTTTGCTAGATTGACGTAAACTAAATACATTTTTAAACAGATGAGTTTATTGGCACTACACCGCAGTGCTAGCTATGCCACTAGAGATTCTGGGTTCAAGTCCAGGCTCTGTTGCAGCCAGCCGTGACCGGGAGGCCCATTGGGTAGCGCACCATTGGCCCAACATCGTCCGGGTTGGGGAGGGTTTGACCGGCAGGGATGTTCTCGCGCACTATCGACTCCTGTGGTGGGCCGGGAGCAGCGCACGCTGACATGGTCGCCAGATGTATGGTGTTTCCTCCGACACATTGGTGCGGCTGGCTTCCGGGTTAAGTGGGCATTGTGTCAAGAAGCAGTTTGGCTTGGTTGTGTTGTGTTTCGCAGGACGCATGGCTCTTGACTTATGCCTCTCCTAAGCCCATACGGGAGCTGCAGAGATGAGACAAGACTGTAACTATCAACTGGATACCACGAAAATAATTGCTTTTAGTTGCCTGGTTTGCTAGACTGACATATACTAAATTCCTTTTGAAAAAGAGTGGATTTATTGGTGTTAAAATACACTAGTTTTGCTATTTTGAACCACCAGGCTGCTGATGACATGACATTTATGTGTTCATACTTTTACATAACGACAACGACAAGTTTGGTGTCGGACGACCATAGAATGCTCACGATGTCACCGCGACAACTGTCGATAGAAGTAATATAAACCATCCTTTTAGTCTGGAAATCTTTGGTTGTTTAGTACATGACCTCACATGTGAATCCTTAACGAGATGGGTGGCGCTAAGACTGAATGGGCTCTCCAGTAGGTTAACCAATCAAATTCAAGGGCCATTTTCTCAAAATTGAGGTTGAAAGTTGATCAACTTTCAAAGCAGAATCACTTTCCTATTTTTCCTCAACTGTAGTGATTGATATACCCTTTTCTAGCTCTGAGTCTCTACTTTTATCCAACGTAAAAATAAAAAATAAAATATCTAATGTATTACATGAGACCAAATCGATGCGGTCGGTCACAAATAGCTATGGATGCAAGGACTGACCATCCATGAGATCGAAATTATAGTTTCAATCATGTTTGGAGGCTATGTAAATGTTTGTTTAAAACTACATTGTTCATCAACAAAGAATACAAAGTAAAGCTTATATTTTGGGTTCTGATGGGGTTAGAAAACTTAAATATGCTCACGAGGCATTTAGAGGTCCCCTCTAATGGATTAGCCGTAAAGTCTTGGTTGTAATGGTTAACCATTAGCTTGCTGTCACTGTGTTAGGTCTGCTAACCATTAGCTTGCTGTCACTGTGTTAGGTCTGCTAACCATTAGCTTACTGTCACTATGTTAGGTCTACAAACCATTAGCTTACTGTCGCTATGTTAGGTCCACAAACCACAGGCTTACTGTCACTGTGTTAGGTCTGCTAACCATTAGCTTGCTGTCACTATGTTAGGTCTACTAACCATTAACTTGCTGTCACTATGTTAGGTCTGCTAACCATTAGCTTGGTGTCACTGTGTTAGGTCTGCTAACCATTAGCTTACTGTAACTATGTTAGGTCTACAAACCATTATCTAACTGTCACTATGTTAGGTCTACAAACCATTAGCTTACTGTCGCTATGTTAGGTCTACAAACCACAGGCTTACTGTCACTATGTTAGGTCTACAAACCATTAGCTTACTGTCACTATGTTAGGTCTACAAACCATTAGCTTACTGTCGCTATGTTAGGTCTACTAACCACTAGCTACTGTCACTATGTTAGGTCTACTAACCATTAGCTTACTGTCACTATGTTAGGTCTACTAACCACTAGCTACTGTCACTATGTTAGGTCTACAAACCACAGGCTTACTGTCACTATGTTAGGTCTACAAACCATTAGCTTACTGTCGCTATGTTAGGTCTACTAACCACTAGCTACTGTCACTATGTTAGGTCTACTAACCACTAGCTACTGTCACTATGTTAGGTCTACTAACCACTAGCTACTGTCACTATGTTAGGTCTACTAACCACTAGCTACTGTCACTATGTTAGGTCTACTAACCACTAGCTACTGTCACTATGTTAGGTCTACTAACCATTAGCTACTGTCACTATGTTAGGTCTACTAACCATTAGCTTACTGTCACTGTGTTAGGTCTACTAACCACAGGCTTACTGCCACTATGTTAGGTCTACTAACCACTAGCTACTGTCACTATGTTAGGTCTACTAACCACTAGCTTACTGTCACTATGTTAGGTCTACTAACCACTAGCTACTGTCACTATGTTAGGTCTACTAACCACTAGCTACTGTCACTATGTTAGGTCTACTAACCACTAGCTACTGTCACTATGTTAGGTCTACTAACCACTAGCTACTGTCACTATGTTAGGTCTACTAACCACTAGCTACTGTCACTATGTTAGGTCTACTAACCACTAGCTACTGTCACTATGTTAGGTCTACTAACCACTAGCTACTGTCACTATGTTAGGTCTACTAACCACTAGCTACTGTCACTATGTTAGGTCTACTAACCACTAGCTACTGTCACTATGTTAGGTCTACTAACCACTAGCTACTGTCACTATGTTAGGTCTACTAACCACTAGCTACTTCCACTATGTTAGGTCTACTAACCACTAGCTACTGTCACTATGTTAGGTCTACTAACCACTAGCTACTGTCACTATGTTAGGTCTACTAACCACTAGCTACTGCCACTATGTTAGGTCTACTAACCACTAGCTACTGACACTATGTTAGGTCTACTAACCACTAGCTACTGCCACTATGTTAGGTCTACTAACCACTAGCTACTGTCACTATGTTAGGTCTACTAACCACTAGCTACTGTCACTATGTTAGGTCTACTAACCACTAGCTACTGTCACTATGTTAGGTCTACTAACCATTAGCTACTGTCACTATGTTAGGTATACTAACCACTAGCTACTGTCACTATGTTAGGTCTACTAACCATTAGCTTACTGTCACTGTGTTAGGTCTACTAACCACAGGCTTACTGCCACTATGTTAGGTCTACTAACCACTAGCTACTGTCACTATGTTAGGTCTCTAACCACTAGCTACTGTCACTATGTTAGGTCTACTAACCACTAGCTACTGTCACTATGTTAGGTCTACTAACCACTAGCTACTGTCACTATGTTAGGTCTACTAACCACTAGCTTACTGTCACTATGTTAGGTCTACTAACCACTAGCTACTGTCACTATGTTAGGTCTACTAACCACTAGCTACTGCCACTATGTTAGGTCTACTAACCACTAGCTTACTGTCACTATGTTAGGTCTACTAACCACTAGCTACTGTCACTATGTTAGGTCTACTAACCACTAGCTTACTGTCACTATGTTAGGTCTACTAACCACTAGCTACTGTCACTATGTTAGGTCTACTAACCACTAGCTACTGTCACTATGTTAGGTCTACTAACCACTAGCTACTGTCACTATGTTAGGTCTACTAACCATTAGCTACTGTCACTATGTTAGGTATACTAACCACTAGCTACTGTCACTATGTTAGGTCTACTAACCATTAGCTTACTGTCACTGTGTTAGGTCTACTAACCACAGGCTTACTGCCACTATGTTAGGTCTACTAACCACTAGCTACTGTCACTATGTTAGGTCTACTAACCACTAGCTACTGTCACTATGTTAGGTCTACTAACCACTAGCTTACTGTCACTATGTTAGGTCTACTAACCACTAGCTACTGTCACTATGTTAGGTCTACTAACCACTAGCTACTGCCACTATGTTAGGTCTACTAACCACTAGCTACTGCCACTATGTTAGGTCTACTAACCACTAGCTACTGCCACTATGTTAGGTCTACTAACCACTAGCTACTGCCACTATGTTAGGTCTACTAACCACTAGCTACTGCCACTATGTTAGGTCTACTAACCACTAGCTACTGCCACTATGTTAGGTCTACTAACCACTAGCTACTGCCACTATGTTAGGTCTACTAACCACTAGCTACTGCCACTATGTTAGGTCTACTAACCACTAGCTACTGCCACTATGTTAGGTGTAACTAACCACTAGCTACTGCCACTATGTTAGGTCTACTAACCACTAGCTACTGTCACTATGTTAGGTCTACTAACCACTAGCTACTGCCACTATGTTAGGTCTACTAACCACTAGCTACTGCCACTATGTTAGGTCTACTAACCACTAGCTACTGCCACTATGTTAGGTCTACTAACCACTAGCTACTGTCACTATGTTAGGTCTACTAACCATTAGCTACTGTCACTATGTTAGGTATACTAACCACTAGCTACTGTCACTATGTTAGGTCTACTAACCATTAGCTTACTGTCACTGTGTTAGGTCTACTAACCACAGGCTTACTGCCACTATGTTAGGTCTACTAACCACTAGCTACTGTCACTATGTTAGGTCTACTAACCACTAGCTACTGTCACTATGTTAGGTCTACTAACCACTAGCTTACTGTCACTATGTTAGGTCTACTAACCACTAGCTACTGTCACTATGTTAGGTCTACTAACCACTAGCTACTGCCACTATGTTAGGTCTACTAACACTAGCTACTGCCACTATGTTAGGTCTACTAACCACTAGCTACTGCCACTATGTTAGGTCTACTAACCACTAGCTACTGCCACTATGTTAGGTCTACTAACCACTAGCTACTGCCACTATGTTAGGTCTACTAACCACTAGCTACTGCCACTATGTTAGGTCTACTAACCACTAGCTACTGCCACTATGTTAGGTCTACTAACCACTAGCTACTGCCACTATGTTAGGTCTACTAACCACTAGCTACTGCCACTATGTTAGGTGTACTAACCACTAGCTACTGCCACTATGTTAGGTCTACTAACCACTAGCTACTGTCACTATGTTAGGTCTACTAACCACTAGCTACTGCCACTATGTTAGGTCTACTAACCACTAGCTACTGCCACTATGTTAGGTCTACTACCACTAGCTACTGCCACTATGTTAGGTCTACTAACCACTAGCTACTGTCACTATGTTAGGTCTACTAACCACTAGCTACTGCCACTATGTTAGGTCTACTAACCACTAGCTACTGCCACTATGTTAGGTCTACTAACCACTAGCTACTGCCACTATGTTAGGTCTACTAACCACTAGCTACTGCCACTATGTTAGGTCTACTAACCACTAGCTACTGCCACTATGTTAGGTCTACTAACCACTAGCTACTGCCACTATGTTAGGTCTACTAACCACTAGCTACTGTCACTATGTTAGGTCTACTAACCACTAGCTACTGTCACTATGTTAGGTCTACTAACCACTAGCTACTGCCACTATGTTAGGTCTACTAACCACTAGCTACTGCCACTATGTTAGGTCTACTAACCACTAGCTACTGCCACTATGTTAGGTCTACTAACCACTAGCTACTGCCACTATGTTAGGTCTACTAACCACTAGCTACTGCCACTATGTTAGGTCTACTAACCACTAGCTACTGCCACTATGTTAGGTCTACTAACCACTAGCTACTGCCACTATGTTAGGTCTACTAACCACTAGCTACTGTCACTATGTTAGGTCTACTAACCACTAGCTACTGCCACTATGTTAGGTCTACTAACCACTAGCTACTGTCACTATGTTAGGTCTACTAACCACTAGCTACTGCCACTATGTTAGGTCTACTAACCACTAGCTACTGTCACTATGTTAGGTCTACTAACCACTAGCTACTGCCACTATGTTAGGTCTATTAACCACTAGCTACTGCCACTATGTTAGGTCTACTAACCACTAGCTACTGCCACTATGTTAGGTCTACTAACCACTAGCTACTGTCACTATGTTAGGTCTACTAACCACTAGCTACTGCCACTATGTTAGGTCTATTAACCACTAGCTACTGCCACTATGTTAGGTCTACTAACCACTAGCTACTGCCACTATGTTAGGTCTACTAACCACTAGCTACTGCCACTATGTTAGGTCTACTAACCACTAGCTACTGCCACTATGTTAGGTCTACTAACCACTAGCTACTGCCACTATGTTAGGTCTACTAACCACTAGCTACTGCCACTATGTTAGGTCTACTAACCACTAGCTACTGTCACTATGTTAGGTCTACTAACCACTAGCTACTGCCACTATGTTAGGTCTACTAACCACTAGCTACTGCCACTATGTTAGGTCTACTAACCACTAGCTACTGCCACTATGTTAGGTCTACTAACCACTAGCTACTGCCACTATGTTAGGTCTACTAACCACTAGCTACTGCCACTATGTTAGGTCTACTAACCACTAGCTACTGCCACTATGTTAGGTCTACTAACCACTAGCTACTGTCACTATGTTAGGTCTACTAACCACTAGCTACTGCCACTATGTTAGGTCTACTAACCACTAGCTACTGTCACTATGTTAGGTCTACTAACCACTAGCTACTGTCACTATGTTAGGTCTACTAACCACTAGCTACTGCCACTATGTTAGGTCTACTAACCACTAGCTACTGCCACTATGTTAGGGTCTACTAACCACTAGCTACTGCCACTATGTTAGGTCTACTAACCACTAGCTACTGCCACTATGTTAGGTCTACTTGTGCACTTTTAGAGAAGTGGAATATAATATGATATAACATATCATACATTTACTGTAATAATGTATGCCATTTCTCACAGGCTGAGTGTAAAAGTCTTGACATCCTCAGTTAAATCCAATCAGAACCACACACACACACACACACACACACACACACACGCACACACACACACACACTCTACCCCCCAACCATTAGTTTGTTCCCAGGGCCAAAACAAAGAGAGAGAACACTGTTCCATTGACGTCAGAGTTAGCTCGACCACAGTCTTGGGCAGTGTGTGTGTGTGTGTGTGTGTGTGTGTGTGTGTGTGTGTGTGTGTGTGTGTGTGTGTGTGTGTGTGTGTGTGTGTGTGTGTGTGTAACCACATGCTTGGGAGTGTGTGTGTGTGTGTGTGTGTGTGTGTGTGTGTGTGTGTGTGTGTGTGTGTGTGTGTGTGTGTGTGTGTGTGTGTGTGTGTGTGTTGTGTGTGTGTGTGTGTGTGTGTGTGTGTGTGTGTGTGTGTGTGTGTGTGTGTGGTTTTAACTAAGGAATACCCATGGCCATTACAGGGATGTGGGGAGAGAAGAAGAATCCACAACAAAGCATCCTGCTGAAGAAGAGAAACAATAGAAAAAATCAATACTATTACTGTCAATACTATTACTATCAATACTGCTACTATCAATACTATTACTATCAATACTGTTACTATCAATACTGTTACTATCAATACTGTTACTATCAATACTATTACTATCAATACTGCTACTATCAATACTATTACTATCAATACTGTTACTATCAATACTGTTACTATCAATACTGTTACTATCAATACTATTACTATCAATACTGCTACTATTAATACTGTTACTATCAATACTGTTACTATCAATACTGTTACTATCAATACTGTTACTATCAATACTATTACTATCAATACTGTTACTATCAATACTGTTACTATCAATACTGTTACTATCAATACTGCTATTATCAATACTGCTACTATCAATAATTATACTATCAATACTGCTACTATCAATAATTCATATATCAATACTGTTACTATCAATAATTATACTATCAATAATCCAACTGTCAATACTGTTACTATCAATAATTATACTATCAATAATTCATATATCAATACTGTTACTATCAATAATTATACTATCAATACTGTTACTATCAATACTAGTACTATCAATACTGCTACTATCAATACTGTTACTATTAATACTATTACTATCTATACTATTATCCATACTGTTACTATCACTAATTCTACTATCAATACTGCTATTATCCATACTGTTACTATCACTAATTCTACTATCAATACTGCTACTATCAATACTGCTATTATCCATACTGTTACTATCAATACTATAACTATCAATACTGCTACTATCAATACTGCTATTATCCATACTGTTACTATCAATACTATAACTATCAATACTGCTACTATCAATACTGCTATTATCCATACTGTTACTATCAATACTATAACTATCAATACTGCTACTATCAATACTGCTATTATCCATACTGTTACTATCAATAATTATACTATCAATACTGCTACTATCAATACTGCTATTATCCATACTGTTACTATCAATAATTATACTATCAATACTGCTACTATCAATACTGCTATTATCCATACTGTTACTATCAATAATTATACTATCAATACTGCTACTATCAATACTGTTACTATCAATACTGTTATTATCCATACTGTTACTATCAATACTGTTACTATCAATACTGTTACTATCAATACTGTTATTATCCATACTGTTACTATCAATACTGTTACTATCAATACTGTTATTATCCATACTGTTACTATCAATACTGTTACTATTAATACTGTTACTATCAATACTGCTACTATTAATACTGCTATTATCCATACTGTTACTATCAATAATTATACTATCAATACTGTTACTATTAATACTGTTACTATCAATACTGCTACTATTAATACTGTTACTATCAATACTGCTACTATTAATACTGCTACTATCAATACTGCTACTATCAATACTGCTATTATTAATACTGTTACTATCAATACTGCTACTATCAATACTGCTATTATCCATACTGTTACTATCAAATATTCTACTATCAATACTGCTACTATCAATACTGCTATTATCCATACTGTTACTATCAATAATTCTACTATCAATACTGCTACTATCAATACTGCTATTATCCATACTGTTACTATCAATACTATAACTATCAATACTGCTACTATCAATACTGCTATTATCCATACTGTTACTATCAATAATTATACTATCAATACTGCTACTATCAATACTGCTATTATCCATACTGTTACTATCAATAATTATACTATCAATACTGCTACTATCAATACTGCTATTATCCATACTGTTACTATCAATAATTATACTATCAATACTGCTACTATCAATACTGTTACTATCAATACTGTTATTATCCATACTGTTACTATCAATACTGTTACTATCAATACTGTTACTATCAATACTGTTATTATCCATACTGTTACTATCAATACTGTTACTATCAATACTGTTATTATCCATACTGTTACTATCAATACTGTTACTATTAATACTGTTACTATCAATACTGCTACTATTAATACTGCTATTATCCATACTGTTACTATCAATAATTATACTATCAATACTGTTACTATTAATACTGTTACTATCAATACTGCTACTATTAATACTGTTACTATCAATACTGCTACTATTAATACTGCTACTATCAATACTGCTACTATCAATACTGCTATTATTAATACTGTTACTATCAATACTGCTACTATTAATACTGTTACTATCAATACTGTTACTATCAATACTG
>NC_034189.2:6635109-6655109 GCF_002021735.2 Oncorhynchus kisutch | reverse complement strand
TGTTTGAAAAAAAAAATGCATCTGGACACAGTACCATTTATTTATTTTTTCATCCAGCTGCCAATTCCTGATCTTTTTGAGGACATAATTTGAGGAGTCACCCGAAACATGAAAGGAATGGGACACGAGGCAGAAGGGCTCGGAGAGAGTACGACTGGCTACTATTCTGAACTTTGTGTGGTTTCTTTCTGGTGCCCAGAGCAGCTGAGGAATCAGCCAAAGTGGTTGCTAAACACAAAGTGGAAGAGGAGAAGTCCTGTAGTGACGATAAGAGTGAGGCTGGCTCCCAGACTTGCCTCACTACAAGACCATCAGCAGACCATCATCTACAATCCTCTGTTCCCTTCGCCTTTATAACTGCCCCTTAACGACTTGGCCTCTATGAGAGATGCTATGAAAAGTACTATAGAAAAGTAATAAATCATTATTAGAATTATTATTATTATTATTCATATTTCCTCAGGTCACTCGTGTAAATGCTGTTCCCAGCTAACTAACCCGGTGAAACAAGAGTAGTCCAGGTTAAGGTCTCTCCTCAGGTCAGGGTTTCTCCTCAGGTCAGAGTCTCTCCTCAGGTCAGGGTCTCTCCTCAGGTCACTAGTGGAAATACTGTTCCCAGTGAACTAACCCGATGAAACAAGAGTAGCCCAGGTCAGGGTCTCTCCTCAGGTCAGGGTCTCTCCTCAGGTCAGGGTCTCTCCTCAGGTCACTCGTGTAAATACTGTTCCCAGCTAACTAACCCGGTGAAACAAGAGTAGTCCAGGTCAGGGTCTCCCCAGGTCAGGGTCTCTCCCCAGGTCAGGGTCTCTGGTCTCCCCAGGTCAGGGTCTCTCCTCAGGTCAGGGTCTCTCCTCAGGTCAGGGTCTCTCCCCAGGTCAGGGTCTCTCCTCAGGTCAGGGTCTCTCCCCAGGTCAGGGTCTCTCCCCAGGTCAGGGTCTCTCCCCAGGTCAGGGTCACTCCTCAGGTCAGGGTCTCTCCCCAGGTCAGGGTCTCTCCTCAGGTCAGGGTCTCTCCCCAGGTCAGGGTCTCTGGTCTCCCCAGGTCAGGGTCTCTCCTCAGGTCAGGGCCTCTCCTCAGGTCACTCGTGTAAATACTGTTCCCAGCTAACTAACCCGGTGTGAAACAAGAGTAGTCCAGGTCAGGGTCTCCCCAGGTCAGGGTCTCTCCCCAGGTCAGGGTCTCTGGTCTCCCCAGGTCAGGGTCTCTCCTCAGGTCAGGGTCTCTCCTCAGGTCAGGGTCTCTCCCCAGGTCAGGGTCTCTCCTCAGGTCAGGGTCTCTCCCCAGGTCAGGGTCTCTCCCCAGGTCAGGGTCTCTCCCCAGGTCAGGGTCTCTCCCCAGGTCAGGGTCACTCCTCAGGTCAGGGTCTCTCCCCAGGTCAGGGTCTCTCCTCAGGTCAGGGTCTCTCCTCAGGTCAGGGTCTCTCCCCAGGTCAGGGTCTCTCCCCAGGTCAGGGTCTCTCCTCAGGTCAGGGTCTCTCCTCAGGTCAGGGTCTCTCCCCAGGTCAGGGTCACTCCTCAGGTCAGGGTCTCTCCCCAGGTCAGGGTCTCTCCTCAGGTCAGGGTCTCTCCTCAGGTCAGGGTCTCTCCTCAGGTCAGGGTCTCTCCCCAGGTCAGGGTCTCTCCCCAGGTCAGGGTCTCTCCCCAGGTCAGGGTCACTCCTCAGGTCAGGGTCTCTCCCCAGGTCAGGGTCTCTCCTCAGGTCAGGGTCTCTCCCCAGGTCAGGGTCTCTGGTCTCCCCAGGTCAGGGTCTCTCCTCAGGTCAGGGCCTCTCCTCAGGTCACTCGTGTAAATACTGTTCCCAGCTAACTAACCCGGTGAAACAAGAGTAGTCCAGGTCAGGGTCTCCCCAGGTCAGGGTCTCTCCCCAGGTCAGGGTCTCTGGTCTCCCCAGGTCAGGGTCTCTCCTCAGGTCAGGGTCTCTCCTCAGGTCAGGGTCTCTCCCCAGGTCAGGGTCTCTCCTCAGGTCAGGGTCTCTCCCCAGGTCAGGGTCTCTCCCCAGGTCAGGGTCTCTCCCCAGGTCAGGGTCTCTCCCCAGGTCAGGGTCACTCCTCAGGTCAGGGTCGGGTCTCCCAGGTCAGGGTCTCTCCTCAGGTCAGGGTCTCTCCTCAGGTCAGGGTCTCTCCTCAGGTCAGGGTCTCTCCCCAGGTCAGGGTCTCTCCCCAGGTCAGGGTCTCTCCTCAGGTCAGGGTCTCTCCTCAGGTCAGGGTCTCTCCCCAGGTCAGGGTCTCTCCTCAGGTCAGGGTCTCTCCTCAGGTCACTCGTGTAAATACTGTTCCCAGCTAACTAACCCGATTAAACAAGAGTAGCCCAGGTCAGGGTCTCTCCCCAGGTCAGGGTCTCTGGTCTCCCCAGGTCAGGGTCTCTCCTCAGGTCAGGGCCTCTCCTCAGGTCAGGGTCTCTCCTCAGGTCAGGGTCTCTCCCCAGGTCAGGGTCTCTCCCCAGGTCAGGGTCTCTCCCCAGGTCAGGGTCTCTCCTCAGGTCAGGGTCTCTCCTCAGGTCACTCGTGTAAATACTGTTCCCAGCTAACTAACCTGATTAAACAAGAGTAGCCCAGGTCAGGGTCTCTCCTCAGGTCAGGGTCTCTCCCCAGGTCAGGGTCTCTCCTCAGGTCACTAGTGTAAATACTGTTCCCAGCTAACTAACCCGATTAAACAAGAGTAGTCCAGGTCAGGGTCTCTCCCCAGGTCAGGGTCTCTCCCCAGGTCAGGGTCACTCCTCAGGTCAGGGTCTCTCCCCAGGTCAGGGTCTCTCCCCAGGTCAGGGTCACTCCTCAGGTCAGGGTCTCTCCTCAGGTCAGGGTCTCTCCCCAGGTCAGGGTCTCTCCTCAGGTCAGGGTCTCTCCTCAGGTCACTAGTGTAAATACTGTTCCCAGCTAACTAACCCACGTGAAACGAAACGTTTTTCACTGATCCATAAAAGGAAAGATGGAGGGATGGAAGGAGTGAAAGAAGGTGAAAGGTTCAAGATCTGGCAAACGGGTTTGCTGGAATGTTAACTAGCTGGCAGAGATCCAGAGGTGTTGCTAAACAAGTTTCATTCCTTCTCCAGTACGATGTATTGTTGGTTGAAAACGGTCCAGAGTTTTAGGAGGTTTTAGGTTTTAAAAGTTTCATTCCCCTAACTCAAAGGGCTGAGGAGAGCAGGGACACACACACACACACACAGAGAGAGAGAGAGAGAGCAGAGGTAATGGTGTTTGTTCTGTCATAATAGGGAGTTTTAAAAGGTAACAAAATCTAAACTGTGTTAAACTGTGTTTTGCGGCCGTATTAAACGAGAGGAATGATTTGTTCTCACTGTTTGTTATTTAGCGTGTGTGTGTGTGCGTGTGTGTGTGTGTGTGTGTGTGTGTGTGTGTGTGTGTGTGTGTGTCTAAACAAAATCTAATAAAAGTTATAAACAACAGGTGTGGACTAACACTGAAATGCTTATTTACGATCCTTCCCAAGAATACAAAGGGAAAGAAAACAGAGACATAATGTAAATAGATAATCATAATAACATGAAAAATGACTAATGATAACATGGCTTTATACAGGGGGTACCAGTTTATACAGGGAGTACCAGTACTGAGTAATGATAACATGGCTTTATACAGGGGGTACCAGTTTATACAGGGGGTACCAGTTTATACAGGGGGTACCAGTACTGAGTAATGATACATGGCTTTATACAGGGGGTACCAGTTTATACAGGGGGTACCAGTTTATACAGGGGGTACCAGTACTGAGTAATGATAACATGGCTTTATACAGGGTACCAGTACTGAGTAATGATAACATGGCTTTATACAGGGGGTTACCAGTTTATACAGGGGTACCAGTTTATACAGGGGGTACCAGTACTGAGTAATGATAACATGGCTTTATACAGGGGGTACCAGTTTATACAGGGGGTACCAGTTTATACAGGGGGTATTCCAGTACTGAGTAATGATAACATGGCTTTATACAGGGTACCAGTACTGAGTAATGATAACATGGCTTTATACAGGGTACCAGTACTGAGTATGATAACATGGCTTTATACAGGGTACCAGTACTGAGTAATGCATAACATGGCTTTATACAGGGTACCAGTACTGAGTAATGATAACATGGCTTTATACAGGGTACCAGTACTGAGTAATGATAACATGGCTTTATACAGGGTACCAGTACTGAGTAATGATAACATGGCTTTATACAGGGTACCAGTACTGAGTAATGATAACATGGCTTTATACAGGGTACCAGTACTGAGTAATGATAACATGGCTTTATACAGGGGGTACCAGTACTGAGTAATGATACATGGCTTTATACAGGGGGTACCAGTACTGAGTAATGATAACATGGCTTTATACAGGGGGGTACCAGTACTGAGTAATGATAACATGGCTTTATACAGGGGATACCAGTACTGAGTAATTATACATGGCTTTATACAGGGGGTACAGTACTGAGTAATGATACATGGCTTTATACAGGGGGGGTACCAGTACTGAGTAATGATAACATGGCTTTATACAGGGGGTACCAGTACTGAGTAATGATAACATGGCTTTATCAGGGGGTACCAGTACTGAGTAATGATAACATGGGCTTTATACAGGGGTAACCAGTACTGAGTATGATAACATGGCTTTATACAGGGTACCAGTACGAGTAATGATAACATGGCTTTATACAGGGGGTACCAGTACTGAGTAATGATAACATGGCTTTATACAGGGGGTACCAGTTTATACAGGGTACCAGTACTGACTAATGATAACATGGTTTATACAGGGTACCAGTACTGAGTAATGATTACATGGCTTTATACAGGGGGTACCAGTACTGAGTATGATAACATGGCTGTATACAGGGGGTACCAGTACTGAGTAATGATAACATGGCTTTATACAGGGGGTACCAGTACTGAGTAATGATAACATGGCTTTATACAGGGGGTACCAGTTTATACAGGGTACCAGTACTGAGTAATGATAACATGGCTTTATACAGGGGGTACCAGTACTGAGTAATGATAACATGGCTTTATACAGGGGGTACCAGTACTGAGTAATGATAACATGGCTTTATACAGGGGGTACCAGTACTGAGTAATGATAACATGGCTTTATACAGGGGGTACCAGTACTGAGTAATGATAACATGGCTTTATACAGGGGTACCAGTACTGAGTAATGATAACATGGCTTTATACAGGTACCAGTACTGAGTAATGATACATGGCTTTATACAGGGGGTACCAGTACTGAGTAATGATAACATGGCTTTATACAGGGTACCAGTACTGAGTAATGATAACATGCTGTATACACAGGGTACCAGTACTGAGTAATGATAACATGGCTTTATACAGGGGTACCAGTACTGAGTAATGATAACATGGCTTTATACAGGGGGTACCAGTACTGAGTAATGATAACATGGCTGTATACACAGGGTACCAGTACTGAGTATGATAACATGGCTTTATACAGGGGGTACCAGTACTGAGTAATGATAACATGGCTTTATACAGGGGGTACCAGTACTGAGTAATGATAACATGGCTTTATACAGGGGGTACCAGTACTGCGTAATGATAACATGGCTTTATACAGGGGATACCAGTACTGAGTAATGATAACATGGCTTTATACAGGGGGTACCAGTACTGAGTAATGATAACATGGCTTTATACAGGGGGTACCAGTACTGAGTAATGATAACATGGCTTTATACAGGGGGTACCAGTACTGAGTAATGATAACATAGCTTTATACAGGGGTACCAGTACTGAGTAATGATAACATAGCTTTATACAGGGGGTACCAGTACTGAGTAATGATAACATGGCTGTATACAGGGGGTACCAGTACTGAGTAATGATAACATGGCTTTATACAGGGGGTACCAGTACTGAGTAATGATAACATGGCTGTATACAGGGTACCAGTACTGAGTATGATAACATGGCTTTATACAGGGGGTACCAGTACTGAGTAATGATAACATGGCTTTATACAGGGGGTACCCAGTACTGAGTAATGATAACATGGCTTTATACAGGGGGTACCAGTACTGAGTAATGATAACATGGCTGTATACAGGGGTACCAGTACTGAGTAATGATAACATGACTGTATACAGGGTACCAGTACTGAGTAATGATAACATGACTGTATACAGGGTACCAGTACTGAGTAATGATAACATGACTGTATACAGGGTACCAGTACTGAGTAATGATAACATGGCTTTATACAGGGGGTACCAGTACTGAGTAATGATAACATGGCTTTATACAGGGTAACCAGTACTGAGTAATGATAACATGGCTTTATACAGGGGGTACCAGTACTGAGTAATGATAACATGACTGTATACAGGGTACCAGTACTGAGTAATGATAACATGCTTTATACAGGGGTACCAGTACTGAGTAATGATAACATGGCTTTATACAGGGGGTACCAGTACTGAGTAATGATAACATGGCTTTATACAGGGAGTACCAGTACTGAGTAATGATAACATGGCTTTATACAGGGGGTACCAGTACTGAGTAATGATAACATGGCTTTATACAGGGGTACCAGTACTGAGTAATGATAACATGGCTTTATACAGGGGGTACCAGTTACTGAGTAATGATAACATGGCTTTATACAGGGGGTACCATAGTACTGAGTAATGATAACATGGCTTTATACAGGGGGTACCAGTACTGAGTAATGATAACATGGCTTTATACAGGGGGTACCAGTACTGAGTAATGATAACATGGCTGTATACAGGGGGTACCAGTACTGAGTAATGATAACATGGCTGTATACAGGGGGTACCAGTACTGAGTAATGATAACATGGCTTATACAGGGGGTACCAGTACTGAGTAATGATAACATGGCTTTATACAGGGGGTACCAGTACTGAGTAATGATAACATGGTTTATACAGGGGGTACCAGTACTGAGTAATGATAACATGGCTTTATACAGGGGGTACCAGTACTGAGTAATGATAACATGGCTTTATACAGGGGGGTACCAGTACTGAGTAATGATAACATGGCTTTATACAGGGGGTACCAGTACTGAGTAATGATAACATGGCTTTATACACAGGGGTACCAGTACTGAGTAATGATAACATGGCTTTATACAGGGGGTACCAGTACTGAGTAATGATAACATGGCTGTATACAGGGGGTACCAGTACTGAGTAATGATAACATGGCTTTATACAGGGGGTACCAGTACTGAGTAATGATAACATGGCTTTATACAGGGTACCAGTACTGAGTAATGATAACATGGCTTTATACAGGGGGTACCAGTACTGAGTAATGATAACATGGCTTTATACAGGGTACCAGTACTGAGTAATGATAACATGGCTTTATACAGGGGGTACCAGTACTGAGTAATGATAACATGGCTTTATACAGGGGGTACCAGTAATGAGTAATGATAACATGGCTTTATACAGGGTACCAGTACTGAGTAATGATAACATGGCTTTATACAGGGGGTACCAGTACTGAGTAATGATAACATGGCTTTATACAGGGGGTACCAGTACTGAGTAATGATAACATGGCTGTATACAGGGGGTACCAGTACTGAGTAATGATAACATGGCTTTATACAGGGGGTACCAGTACTGAGTAATGATAACATGGCTTTATACAGGGGGTACCAGTACTGAGTAATGATAACATGGCTTTATACAGGGTACCAGTACTGAGTAATGATAACATGGCTTTATACAGGGTACCAGTACTGAGTAATGATAACATGGCTTTATACAGGGGGTACCAGTACTGAGTAATGATAACATGGCTTTATACAGGGTACCAGTACTGAGTAATGATAACATGGCTTTATACAGGGTACCAGTACTGAGTAATGATAACATGGCTTTATACAGGGGGTACCAGTACTGAGTAATGATAACATAGCTTTATACAGGGGGTACCAGTACTGAGTAATGATAACATGGCTTTATACATGGGGTACCAGTACTGAGTAATGATAACATGGCTTTATACAGGGGGTACTAGTACTGAGTAATGATACCATGGCTTAATACAGGGGGTACCAGTACTGAGTAATGATAACATGGCTTTATACAGGGTACCAGTACTGAGTAATGATAACATGGGCTTTATACAGGGGGTACCAGTACTGAGTAATGATAACATGGCTTTATACAGGGGGTACCAGTACTGAGTAATGATAACATGGCTTATACAGGGTACCAGTACTGAGTAATGATAACATGGCTTTATACAGGGGCTAACCAGTACTGAGTAATGATACATGGCTTTATACAGGGGGTACCAGTACTGAGTAATGATAACATGGCTTTATACAGGGTACCAGTACTGAGTAAGGAATAACATGGCTTATACAGGGGGTACCAGTACTGAGTAATGATAACATGGCTTTATACAGGGGGTACCAGTACGGAGTAATGATAACATGGCGTTATACAGGGGGTACCAGTACTGAGTAATGATAACATGGCTTTATACAGGGAGTACCAGTACTGAGTATGAATAACCTGGCTTTATACAGGGGGTACCAGTACTGAGTAATGATAACATGGCTTTATACAGGTGGGTACCAGTACTGAGTAATGATAACATGGCTTTATACAGGGTACCAGTACTGAGTAATGATAACATGGCTTTATACAGGGGGTACCAGTACTGAGTAGTGATAACATGGCTTTATACAGGGGGTACCAGTACTGAGTAATGATAACATGGCTTTATACAGGGTACCAGTACTGAGTAATGATAACATGGCTTTATACAGGGTACCAGTACTGAGTAATGATAACATGGCTTTATACAGGGTACCAGTACTGAGTAATGATACATGGCTTTATACAAGGGGGTACTAGTACTGAGTAATGATAACATGGTTTATACAGGGGGTACCAGTACTGAGTAATGATAACATGGCTTTATACAGGGGGTACCAGTACTGAGTAATGATAACATGGCTTTATACAGGGGGTACCAGTACTGAGTAATGATAACATGGCTTTATACAGGGGTACCAGTACAGTACTGAGTAATTGATAACATGGCTTTATACAGGGGTACCAGTACTGAGTAATGATAACATGGCTTTATACAGGGGGTACCAGTACTGAGTAATGATAACATGGCTTTATACAGGGGTACCAGTACTGAGTAATGATAACATGGCTTTATACAGGGGCTACCAGTACTGAGTAATGATAACATGGCTTTATACAGGGGTACCAGTACTGAGTAATGATAACATGGCTTTATACAGGGGGTACCAGTACTGAGTAATGATAACATGGCTTTATACAGGGGGTACTAGTACTGAGTAATGATACCATGGCTTAATACAGGGGGTACCAGTACTGAGTAATGATAACATGGCTTTATACAGGGGGTACCAGTACTGAGTAATGATAACATGGCTTTATACAGGGGGTACTAGTACTGAGTAATGATACCATGGCTTAATACAGGGGGTACCAGTACTGAGTAATGATAACATGGCTTTATACAGGGGGTACTAGTACTGAGTAATGATAACATGGCTTAATACAGGGGGTACCAGTACTGAGTAATGATAACATGGCTTTATACAGGGGGTACCAGTACTGAGTAATGATAACATGGCTTTATACAGGGTACCAGTACTGAGTAATGATAACATGGCTGTATACAGGGGGTACCAGTACTGAGTAATGATAACATGGCTTTATACAGGGGGTACCAGTACTGAGTAATGATAACATGGCTTTATACAGGGGGTACCAGTACTGAGTAATGATAACATGGCTTTATACAGGGAGTACCAGTACTGAGTAATGATAACATGGCTTTATACAGGGGGTACCAGTACTGAGTAATGATAACATGGCTTTATACAGGGGGTACCAGTACTGAGTAATGATAACATGGCTTTATACAGGGGGTACCAGTACTGAGTAATGATAACATGGCTTTATACAGGGGGTACCAGTACTGAGTAATGATAACATGGCTGTATACAGGGGGTACCAGTACTGAGTAATGATAACATGGCTTTATACAAGGGGTACCAGTACTGAGTAATGATAACATGGCTTTATACAGGGGTACCAGTACTGAGTAATGATAACATGGCTTTATACAGGGGGTACCAGTACTGAGTAATGATAACATGGCTTTATACAGGGGGTACCAGTACTGAGTAATGATAACATGGCTTTATACAGGGTACCAGTACTGAGTAATGATAACATGGCTTTATACAGGGTACCAGTACTGAGTAATGATAACATGGCTTTATACAGGGTACCAGTACTGAGTAATGATAACATGGCTTTATACAGGGTACCAGTACTGAGTAATGATAACATGGCTTTTATACAGGGGGTACCAGTACTGAGTAATGATAACATGGCTTTATACAGGGGGTACCAGTACTCAGTAATGATAACATGGCTTTATACAGGGTACCAGTACTGAGTAATGATAACAGGGCTTTATACAGGGGGTACCAGTACTCAGTAATGATAACATGGCTTTATACAGGGTACCAGTACTGAGTAATGATAACATGGCTTTATACAGGGTACCAGTACTGAGTAATGATAACATGGCTTTATACAGGGTACCAGTACTGAGTAATGATAACATGGCTTTATACAGGGGGTACCAGTACTGAGTAATGATAACATGGCTTTATACAGGGTACCAGTACTGAGTAATGATAACATGGCTTTATACAGGGTACCAGTACTGAGTAATGATAACATGGCTTTATACAGGGGGTACCAGTACTGAGTAATGATAACATGGCTTTATACAGGGGGTACCAGTACTCAGTAATGATAACATGGCTTTATACAGGGGGTACCAGTACTCAGTAATGATAACATGGCTTTATACAGGGGGTACCAGTACTCAGTAATGATAACATGGCTTTATACAGGGGGTACCAGTACTGAGTAATGATAACATAGCTTTATACAGGGGGTACCAGTACTGAGTAATGATAACATGGCTTTAAACAGGGGGTACCAGTACTCAGTAATGATAACATGGCTTTATACAGGGGGTACCAGTACTGAGTAATGATAACATGGCTTTATACAGGGGGTACCAGTACTGAGTAATGATAACATGGCTTTATACAGGGGGTACCAGTACTGAGTAATGATAACATGGCTTTATACAGGGGGTACCAGTACTGAGTAATGATAACATGGCTTTATACAGGGGGTACCAGTACTGAGTAATGATAACATGGTTTTATACAGGGGGTACCAGTACTGAGTAATGATAACATGGCTTTATACAGGGGGTACCAGTACTGAGTAATGATAACATGGCTTTATACAGGGAGTACCAGTACTGAGTAATGATAACATGGCTTTATACAGGGAGTACCAGTACTGAGTAATGATAACATGGCTTTATACAGGGGGTACCAGTATTGAGTAATGATAACATGGCTTTATACAGGGGGTACCAGTACTGAGTAATGATAACATGGCTTTATACAGGGGGTACCAGTACTGAGTAATGATAACATGGCTTTATACAGGGGGTACCAGTACTGAGTAATGATAACATGGCTTTATACAGGGGGTACCAGTACTGAGTAATGATAACATGGCTTTATACAGGGGGTACCAGTACTGAGTAATGATAACATGGCTTTATACGGGGGGTACCAGTACTGAGTAATGATAACATGGCTTTATACAGGGGGTACCAGTACTGAGTAATGATAACATGGCTCTATACAGGGGCTACCAGTACTGAGTAATGATAACATGGCTTTATACAGGGGCTACCAGTACTGAGTAATGATAACATAGCTTTATACAGGGTACCAGTACTGAGTAATGATAACATGGCTTTATACAGGGGGTACCAGTACTGAGTAATGATAACATGGCTTTATACAGGGGGTACCAGTACTCAGTAATGATAACATGGCTTTATACAGGGGGTACCAGTACTGAGTAATGGTAACATGGTTTTATACAGGGGGTACCAGTACTGAGTAATGATAACATGGCTTTATACAGGGGCTACCAGTACTGAGTAATGATAACATGGCTTTATACAGGGGGTACCAGTACTGAGTAATGATAACATGGCTTTATACAGGGGTACCAGTACTGAGTAATGATAACATGGCTTTATACAGGGGGTACCAGTACTCAGTAATGATAACATGGCTTTATACAGGGTACCAGTACTGAGTAATGATAACATGGCTTTATACAGGGGGTACCAGTACTCAGTAATGATAACATGGCTTTATACAGGGGGTACCAGTACTCAGTAATGATAACATGGCTTTATACAGGGGGTACCAGTACTGAGTAATGATAACATGGCTTTATACAGGGGGTACCAGTACTCAGTAATGATAACATGGCTTTATACAGGGGGTACCAGTACTGAGTAATGATAACATAGCTTTATACAGGGGGTACCAGTACTGAGTAATGATAACATGGCTTTATACAGGGGCTACCAGTACTGAGTAATGATAACATGGCTTTATACAGGGGGTACCAGTACTGAGTAATGATAACATGGCTTTATACAGGGGGTACCAGTACTGAGTAATGATAACATGGCTTTATACAGGGGGTACCAGTACTGAGTAATGATAACATGGCTTTATACAGTGGGTACCAGTACTGAGTAATGATAACATGGTTTTATACAGGGGGTACCAGTACTGAGTAATGATAACATGGCTTTATACAGGGGGTACCAGTACTGAGTAATGATAACATGGCTTTATACAGGGAGTACCAGTACTGAGTAATGATAACATGGCTTTATACAGGGAGTACCAGTACTGAGTAATGATAACATGGCTTTATACAGGGGGTACCAGTATTGAGTAATGATAACATGGCTTTATACAGGGGGTACCAGTACTGAGTAATGATAACATGGCTTTATACAGGGGGTACCAGTACTGAGTAATGATAACATGGCTTTATACAGGGGGTACCAGTACTGAGTAATGATAACATGGCTTTATACAGGGGGTACCAGTACTGAGTAATGATAACATGGCTTTATACAGGGGGTACCAGTACTGAGTAATGATAACATGGCTTTATACGGGGGGTACCAGTACTGAGTAATGATAACATGGCTTTATACAGGGGGTACCAGTACTGAGTAATGATAGCATGGCTCTATACAGGGGCTACCAGTACTGAGTAATGATAACATGGCTTTATACAGGGGCTACCAGTACTGAGTAATGATAACATAGCTTTATACAGGGTACCAGTACTGAGTAATGATAACATGGCTTTATACAGGGGTACCAGTACTGAGTAATGATAACATGGCTTTATACAGGGGGTACCAGTACTCAGTAATGATAACATGGCTTTATACAGGGGGTACCAGTACTGAGTAATGGTAACATGGTTTTATACAGGGGGTACCAGTACTGAGTAATGATAACATGGCTTTATACAGGGGCTACCAGTACTGAGTAATGATAACATGGCTTTATACAGGGGGTACCAGTACTGAGTAATGATAACATGGCTTTATACAGGGGGTACCAGTACTGAGTAATGATAACATGGCTTTATACAGGGGGTACCAGTACTGAGTAATGATAACATGGCTTTATACAGGGGGTACCAGTACTGAGTAATGATAACATGGTTTTATACAGGGGGTACCAGTACTGAGTAATGATAACATGGCTTTATACAGGGGGTACCAGTATTGAGTAATGATAACATGGCTTTATACAGGGGGTACCAGTACTGAGTAATGATAACATGGCTTTATACAGGGGGTACCAGTACTGAGTAATGATAACATGGCTTTATACAGGGGGTACCAGTACTGAGTAATGATAACATGGCTTTATACAGGGGGTACCAGTACTGAGTAATGATAACATGGCTTTATACAGGGGGTACCAGTACTGAGTAATGATAACATGGCTTTATACGGGGGGTACCAGTACTGAGTAATGATAACATGGCTTTATACAGGGGGTACCAGTACTGAGTAATGATAACATGGCTCTATACAGGGGCTACCAGTACTGAGTAATGATAACATGGCTTTATACAGGGGCTACCAGTACTGAGTAATGATAACATAGCTTTATACAGGGTACCAGTACTGAGTAATGATAACATGGCTTTATACAGGGGGTACCAGTACTGAGTAATGATAACATGGCTTTATACAGGGGGTACCAGTACTCAGTAATGATAACATGGCTTTATACAGGGGGTACCAGTACTGAGTAATGATAACATGGCTTTATACAGGGGGTACCAGTACTCAGTAATGATAACATGGCTTTATACAGGGGGTACCAGTACTGAGTAATGATAACATGGCTTTATACAGGGGGTACCAGTACTGAGTAATGATACCATGGCTTTATACAGGGGGTTCCAGTACTCAGTAATGATAACATGGCTTTATACAGGGGGGTACCAGTACTAAGTAATGATAACATGGCTATATACAGGGGGTACCAGTACTCAGTAATGATAACATGGCTTTATACAGGGGGTACCAGTACTGAGTAATGATAACATGGCTTTATACAGGGGGTACCAGTACTGAGTAATGATAACATGGCTTTATACAGGGGGTACCAGTACTCAGTAATGATAACATGGCTTTATACAGGGGGTACCAGTACTGAGTAATGATAACATGGCTTTATACAGGGGGTACCAGTACTCAGTAATGATAACATGGCTTATACAGGGGGTACCAGTACTGAGTAATGATAACATGGCTTTATACAGGGGGTACCAGTACTGAGTAATGATAACATGGCTTTATACAGGGTACCAGTACTGAGTATGATAACATGGCTTTATACAGGGTACCAGTACTGAGTAATGATAACATGGCTTTATACAGGGTACCAGTACTGAGTAATGATACATGGCTTTATACAGGGGGTACCAGTACTGAGTAATGATAACATGGCTTTATACAGGGGGTACCAGTACTGAGTAATTTTAACATGGCTTTATACAGGGGGTACCAGTACTGAGTAATGATAACATGGCTGTATACAGGGGATACCAGTACTGAGTAATGATAACATGGCTGTATACAGGGGATACCAGTACTGAGTAATGATAACATGGCTTTATACAGGGGGTACCAGTACTGAGTAATGATAACATGGCTGTATATTTATGAGGGTATGTTTGGCAGCATGAGTGAAGGATGATTTGTTGCGAAATAGGAAGCTGATTCTAGATTTGATTTTGCATTGGAGATGCTTAATGTGAGTCTGGAAGGAGAGTATACAGTCTAGCCAGACACCTAGGTATTTGTAGTTGTCCACATATCCTAAGTCAGAACCATCCATCCATCCAAACTAGTGGTGCTGGACAGGCGGGCAGGTGTGGGCAACGATTGATTGAAGAGCATGCATTTAGTTTTACTTGCATTCAAGAGCAGTTGGAGGCCACGGAAGGAGAGTTGTATGGCATTGAAGCTCATCTGGAGGTTAGTTAACACAGTGTCCAAAGAAGGGCCAGAAGTATACAGAATGGTGTCGTCTGCATAGAGGTGGATCATGGAATCACCAGCAGCAAGAGCGACATCATTGATGTATACAGAGAAGATAGTCGGCCCGAGAATTGAACCCTGTGGCACCCCCATAGAGACTACCAGAGGCCCGGACAACAGGCCCTCCGATTTGACACACTGAACTCTATCAGTGAAGTAGTTGCTGAACCAGGCAAGGCAGTCATTTGAGAAACCAAGGCTTTTCAGTCTGCCGATAAGAATGTGGTGATTGACAGAGTCAAAAGCCTTGGCCAGGTCGATGAATATGGCTGCACAGTAATGTCTCTTATCGATGGCGGTTATGATGACGTTTAGGACCTTGATGGAGACCTTAGGACCTGGTCTGAGGTGCACCCATGATGGATGGCGAAACGAAAGAGAGTTTGAACAGACTGGTATTAGGGGTTGCAACAATGGGGGTGGATCATTTTAGAAAGAGGGTCCAGATTGTAGAAGAGAAGGTACGGTGGGATTCGAGATGGTCAGTGATCTGTTTGTTGACTTGGCTTTCGAAGACCTTAGATAGGCAGGGCAGGATGGAAATAGGTCTGTAACCCTTTGAAGAGGGGGATGACCGCGGCAGCTTTCCAATCCTTGGGGATCTCAGTCGATATGAAAGAGAGGTTGAACAGGCTTGCAACAACGGCGGGGAAAAGTTTCAGAAAGAGAGGGTCCAGATTGTCAAGACCAGCTGATTTGTAGGGGTCCAGGTTTTACAGCTCTTTCAGAACATCAGCTATCTGGATTTGGGTGAAGGAGAAATGTGGGAGGCTTGGGTCAGTTGCTATGGGGGGTGCAGGGCTGTTGACCGGGGTTGGGGTTGCCATGTGGATCGCATGGCCAGCCGTAGGGAAATGCTTATTGAAATTCTCAATTATAATGGATTTATCTCTGGTGACAGTGTTTCCTAGCCTCAGAGCAGTGGGCAACTGGGAGGAGGTGTTCTTATTCTCCATGGACTTTACAGTGTCCCAGAACTTTTTTGAGTTTGTACTACAGGATGTACATTTCTGTTTCAAAAAGCTAGCCTTAGCTTTCCTAACTGCCTGTGTATATTAGTTCCTAACTTCCCTGAAATACATTCCCTATACACAATGGGTACCAGTACCGAGTCCATGTGTAGGGGAACAAGGTAACGGAGGTAGATATGTAACTAGGGATAAAGTTACTAGGCAACAGGGTAGATATTAAAACAGTAGCAGCAGTGTATGTGACGAGTCTAAAGAGTTAACGAAGATGTTCCTAGTAGCTATTTGGTTAACTATTTAACTCACTATTTAGCAGTCGGATGGCTTGGGGGTAGAAGCTGTTCAGGGTCCTGTTGGTTCCAGACTTGGTGCATTGGTACTGCCTGGTACAGTGGATCTGGATAGTAGGGTACTGCCCAGTGATGTACTGCCAAAGGGTTGCCGTGGTGATGCAGCCAGTCAAGATTCTCTTAAAGGTGCATTTGTAGAACTCTTTAAGGATCTGAGGGCCAAAACATTTCAGCCTCCTGAGAGGGAAGTAGAGCTGTCATTCCCTGTCGACGTGAAGAGGGGGCGTGGCTCGGCCTCCCTTTCCTGTAGTCCATGATCAGCTCCTTTGTCTTGCTGACGTCAGCAAGACAAGGGAGAGGTTGTTGTCCTGGCACTACACTGCCAGGTCTCTGACCTCCTCTCTACGAAATGTCTCGTCGGTGACCAGGCCTACCACCATCTTGTCGTCGGGCAAAACTTAATGATGGTGCTGGAGTCGTGTGGCCGTGAGGTGAACGGGGGAGTACAGGAGGGGGCTAAGCAAATCAAATCAAGCTTTATGTACGCTGCACATTTCAGACATGAACGCAGGAAAAAAGCAAATACAAAACGTCTTCAATTATTAATGCAGTCTGCTGCCCTTTTCACCCGTCCCAGGTTTCCGCGAGTCTCTCTGGGGAATAACAACTGAAAGAAATCATCCTCTTTCCAGACCTCATACACACACATCTGGAGATAGAATATAGAATAGAGAGGGAGAGAGGGAGAGAGAGCGAGAGAGAGAGAGAGAGAGAGCGAGAGAGGAAGGGAGAGAGAGAGAGAGAGAGAGAGAGAGAGAGAGAGAGAGAGAGAGAGAGAGAGAGAGAGAGAGAGCGAGAGAGCGAGCGAGAGAGAGAGAGAGAAAGCGAGAGAGAGAGAGCGAGAGAGCAAGAGAGCGAGAGAGAGAGTTAGATATGGATGCATGGATGGATGGAGAGGTGAAAAGAGGCAGAGAGAGATGGAAATAGAGAGAGAAAATTGAATTGAGAGAGAGAGAGAGAAAATTGAGAGAGAGAGAGAACATTGCATTGAGAGAGAGAGAGAGAACTCAGGAAAGTGAAGAGGTAAACAGCAAAGTAGAGAGAAAAGGGAAAGATATTCAAATTGTGTTAAGAGTAGTCAGATTCCTAGCAAACTAAACATTGGGTGAATCATCTTTGGCTAAAAATGACACCTTGATTGACAGGGTTCTCGACGAATGAATGTAATTGAACCGGTTATCATCCAATCATTAAGAAGATCATACCAAGGAAAACATTTTTCTACCACTCCACAAATTTCTCGTTTATTAACAAACTATAGTTTTGGCAAGTCGGTTCGGGACATCTACTTTGTGCCTGACACAACAATTTTTCCAACAATTTTTTCCAGACCGATTATTTCACTTATAATTCACGGTATCACAATTCCAGTGGGTCAGAAGTTTACATATACTAAGTTGACTGTGCCTTTTAAACAGCTTGGAGAGTTCCAGAAAATGATGTCATGGCTTTAGAAGCCTCTGATAGGCTAATTGTCATCATGTGAGTCAATCGGAGGTGTACCTGTGGATGTATTTCAAAACCTTCAAACTCAGTGCCTATTTGACACGTTGAAGTTCATTGGATGTTTAATAACAAATAAATAAATCAAAGTTGTTCCAAACGTCAAATTCCTAGGTGTTTAGAGTTAAGTTTAGGCATGTACTCCTACATCTTAAGGTTAGGCATTAACTCAGAATGATTAAGATAAGGGTTAAAGGTCTGGGAAGAAAAATACATGTAAAAAAACTTTCTGTCATTGGAACTGCAACCTTTGGAATCAGAGTGGAAACCCGAAACCTACTTGAAGGTAACAACACGCGTAGTTTGCCTCTAGTGTCCGGTTTCTACTTGAAGCTCGTTGTTTGCCTCTAGTGTCCGGTTTCTACTTGAAGCTCGTTGTTTGCCTCTAGTGTTCGGTTTCTACTTGAAGCTCGTTGTTTGCCTCTAGTGTTCGGTTTCTACTTGAAGCTCGTTGTTTGCCTCTAGTGTTCGGTTTCTACTTGAAGCTCGTTGTTTGCCTCTAGTGTTCGGTGTCTACTTGAAGCTCGTAGTTTGCCTCTAGTGTTCGGTTTCTACTTGAAGCTCGTTGTTTGCCTCTAGTGTTCGGTTTCTACTTGAAGCTCGTTGTTTGCCTCTAGTGTCCGGTTTCTACTTGAAGCTCGTAGTTTGCCTCTAGTGTTCGGTTTCTACTTGAAGCTCGTAGTTTGCCTCTAGTGTTTGGTTTCTACTTGAAGCTCGTAGTTTGCCTCTAGTGTCTGGTTTCTACTTGAAGCTCGTTGTTTGCCTCTAGTGTTCGGTTTCTACTTGAAGCTCGTTGTTTGCCTCTAGTGTTCGGTTTCTACTTGAAGCTCGTTGTTTGCCTCTAGTGTCCGCTTTCTACTTGAAGCTCGTTGTTTGCCTCTAGTGTCCGGTTCTACTTGAAGCTCATAGTTTGCCTCTAGTGTCCGGTTTCTACTTGAAGCTCGTTGTTTGCCTCTAGTGTCCGGTTTCTACTTGAAGCTCGTTGTTTGCCTCTAGTGTTCGGTTTCTACTTGAAGCTCGTAGTTTGCCTCTAGTGTTCGGTTTCTACTTGAAGCTCGTTGTTTGCCTCTAGTGTCCGGTTTCTACTTGAAGCTCGTTGTTTGCCTCTAGTGTCCGGTTTCTACTTG
Source organism: Oncorhynchus kisutch (assembly GCF_002021735.2). Taxonomy (NCBI): domain Eukaryota; kingdom Metazoa; phylum Chordata; class Actinopteri; order Salmoniformes; family Salmonidae; genus Oncorhynchus; species Oncorhynchus kisutch. The sequence goes on along the minus strand of NC_034189.2, from coordinate 6,635,593 downwards.
AAGCTCGTAGTTTTCCTCTAGTGTTCGGTTTCTACTTGAAGCTCGTAGTTTGCCTCTAGTGTTCGGTTTCTACTTGAAGCTCGTTGTTTGCCTCTAGTGTTCGGTGTCTACTTGAAGCTCGTAGTTTGCCTCTAGTGTTCGGTTTCTACTTGAAGCTCGTTGTTTGCCTCTAGTGTTCGGTTTCTACTTGAAGCTCGTTGTTTGCCTCTAGTGTCCGGTTTCTACTTGAAGCTCGTAGTTTGCCTCTAGTGTTCGGTTTCTACTTGAAGCTCGTAGTTTGCCTCTAGTGTTTGGTTTCTACTTGAAGCTCGTAGTTTGCCTCTAGTGTCTGGTTTCTACTTGAAGCTCGTTGTTTGCCTCTAGTGTTCGGTTTCTACTTGAAGCTCGTTGTTTGCCTCTAGTGTTCGGTTTCTACTTGAAGCTCGTTGTTTGCCTCTAGTGTCCGGTTTCTACTTGAAGCTCGTAGTTTGCCTCTAGTGTTCGG
>NC_034189.2:6592609-6630109 GCF_002021735.2 Oncorhynchus kisutch | reverse complement strand
ACATGGGGCGGCAGGGTAGCCTAGTGGTTAGAGCGTTGGACTAGTAACCGGAAGGTCCACGAGCTGACAAGGTAAAAATTCTGTTGTTCTGACCCTGTGGTCCTGTGCTGGATGTCTAAATCACTAAAATGGTCCAACCCACACAAACAGTTGTGAAGAAGGCATGACAGAGATGCACAGATGCACCATCGAGAGCATCTTGGCCGGCTGCGTCACTGCTTGGTATGATAACTGCACCGCCCTCGATTGCATGGCGCTACACAGGGCGGTGTGGACAGCCCAGTATATTACTGGTACCGAGCTACCTGTCATCCAGGACCTCAATATCAGGTGTGAAAGGGAGGGAAAATTGTTACCCGTACTGTTCTTTTTGCTTCCGCACGGCCAGAGGTACCGGAGCATCAAGACTGACACCAACTGGCTCCTGAAGAGCTGCTATCCCCAAGACTGCTAAATAGCTAACAAAATAAATGGCTAACAAAATGGCTGTTAAATAGCTAACAAAACGGCTAAAAATAATAACACACACTGTAACACACACACACTGTAAACACACACCGTAACACACACACACTGTAACACACACACACTGTAACACACACCGTAACACACACACACTGTAACACACACACACTGTAACACACACACACTGTAACACACACACACTGTAACACACACCGTAACACACACACACTGTAACACACACACACTGTAACACACACACCGTAATACACCACACACTGTAACACACACACACTGTAACACACACACACTGTAACACACACCGTAACACACACACACTGTAACACACACACACTGTAACACACACACTGTAACACACACACACTGTAACACACACACACACTGTAACACACACACACTGTAACACACACACTGTAACACACACACTGTAACACACACACACTGTAACACACACACTGTAACACACACACATGTAACACACACCGTAACACACACACACTGTAACACACACACACTGTAACACACACACTGTAACACACACACACTGTAACACACACACACTGTGACACACACACACTGTAACACACACACACACACACTGTACACACACACACACTGTAACACACACACACTGTAACACACACACACTGTAACACACCACACTGTAACACACACACTGTAACACACACACACTGTAACACACACACACACTGGTAACACACACACACACGTAACACACACACACACACTGTAACACACACACACTGTAACACACACACACTGTAACACACACACACTGTAACACACACACACTATGACACACACACACTGTAACACACACACACTGTAACACACCACACACACACTGTAACACACACACACACTGTAACACATACACACTGTAACACACACACACTGTAACACACACACACTGTAACACACACACTGTAACACACACACCACTGTAACACACACACACACACTGTAACACACACACACTGTAACACACACACACTGTAACACACACACACTATGACACACACACACTGTAACACACACACACTGTAACACACACACACACACACTGTAACACACACACACACTGTAACACACACACACTTGTAACACACACACACTGTTAACACACACACACTTGTAACACACACACTGTAACACACACACACACTGTTAACACACACACACACTGTAACACACACACACACTGTAACACACACACACACACTGTAACACAACACACACTGTAACACACACACACTGTAACACACACACACTGTAACACACACACCACTATGACACACACACACTGTAACACACACACACTGTAACACACACACACACACACACTGTAACACACACACACACGTAACACACACACACTGTGACACCACACACCTGTAACACACACACACTTGTGACACACACACACTGTAACACCACACACACTGTAACACACACACACTGTGACACACCACACTGTAACACACACACACACACTGTAACACACCAACACACTGTAACACACACACACTGTAACACACACACACTGTGACACACACACACTGTAACACACACACACTGTGACACACACACACTGTGAACACACACACACTGTAACACAACACACACTGTGACACACACACACACTGTAACACCACACCACACACTGTAACACACACACACACTGTAACACACCACACACTGTAACACACACACACTGTAACACACACACACTGTAACACAACACACTGTAACACACACACACACTGTAACACACCACACACCACTGTAACACACACACACACTGTAACACACACACAACACACTGTAACACACACACACCTGTAAACACACACACACTTGTAACACACCACACTGTAACACCCACACTAGAACACACACACACTGTAACACACACACACTGTCAACACACCACACACACACACTGTAACACACAACACACTGTAACACACAACACTGTGACACACACACACTGTAACACACACACACTGTGACACACACACACTACACACACACACTGTAACACACACACACTGTGACACACACCGTAACACACACACTTTGCAACACACACACACTGTAACACACACACACACTGTGACACACACCGTAACACACACACTTTGCAACACACACACACTGTAACACACACACACTGTGACACACACCGTAACACACACACTTTGCAACACACACACACTGTAACACACACACACTCTGACACACACCGTAACACACACACTTTGCCAACACACACACACTGTAACACACACACACTGTGACACACACCGTAACACACACACTTTGCAAACACACACACACTGACACCCATTTGAGGCACAAACTTTAACACACAGACAATCCGATATACACATTCTGACACTAACACACACACCCACTCTGAAACACACACCTCAGCCCTGCTGCTAGTTGTAATAATATCTGCAGTGTAATGAGTCTCCTGACCTTTACAAGTGGAATAGAAAAACAAAGACTCTGCTGACACACACACTGTAACACACACACACACACACTCTGACACACACCGTAACACACACACACTTTGCAACACACACACACTGACACCCATTTGAGGCACAAACTCTAACACACAGACACTCCGATATACACATTCTGACACAAACACACACACACTAACACACACACACACTCTGAACACACACACACACACTTGACACACACAATCAAACTCTGACACACACACACACACATTCTGACAAATACACACACATTCTGACACACACACTCTGACAAAAACATTCTGACACACACACACTCTGACACACACACAGTCTGATACACACACACTCTGACACACACATTCTGACACACACACACTCTGACACACACATTCTGACACACACACACATTCTGACAAATACACACATTCTGACACACACACTCTGACAAAAACATTCTGACACACACACACTCTGACACACACACACTCTGACACACACACAGTCTGATACACACACACTCTGACACACACATTCTGACACACACACACTCTGACACACACATTCTGACACACACACACATTCTGACACACACAAAGTCTGACACACACACAGTCTGACACACACACACACACACACACATTCTGACACACACACACACACCCATTCTGACACACACACACACATTCTGACACACGCAAACTCTGACACACACACACTGACACCCACACACTGACACACACAAACACTGACACACACACACTCACTCTGATACACACACACACTGACACACACACAAATTGACACACAGACACTCTGACACACACACACACACATTCTGACACACACACACACATTCTGACACACGCAAACTCTGACACACACACACTGACACCCCACACACTGACACACACACACGCTGACACACACACACTCTGACACACTCACTCACTGACAAACACACACACACTCTGACAAACACACACACTTTGACACACACACACACACTGACACACTCAAGCTCTGACACTCACACACTCTGACAAACTTGTGCTCGGACACACACACACACACACTGTAGCACACACACACAGTCTTTCACACACATACACACACTGTAGCACACACACACACTCGTTCACACACATACCCACACTGTAGCACACACCACACACACATACCCACACTGTAGCACACACATACACACACTGTAGCACACACATACAACACACTGTAGCACACACATACAGTCTTTCACACACATACACACATTGTAGCACACACATACACACACTGTAGCACACACACACACACTGTAGCACACACACACACATACACACACTGTAGCACACACACACATACACACACTGTAGCACACACATACACACACTGTAGCACACACACACACACTGTAGCACACACATACACATACCCACACTGTAGCACACACACACACACTGTAGCACACACATACACACATACACACACTGTAGCACACACATACACACACTGTAGCACACACATACACACACTGTAGCACACACACCACACACACACACCACACACACTGTAGCACACACACACACACACACTGTAGCACACACACACACTGTAGCACACACACACACATACCCACACTGTAGCACACACACACACATACCCACACTGTAGCACACACACACACACACACTGTAGCACACACACACACTGTAGCACACACCACACACACATACCCACACTGTAGCACACACACACACACACACACACACACACACACACACACACACACACCACACACACCACACACACACCACACACACACTGTAGCACACCACCACACACTGTAGCACACACACACACACATGCCCACACTGTAGCACACACACACACATACACACACTGTAGCACACACACACACACACACACACACACACAACACACACACACACACACACACACACATACCCACACTGTAGGCACACACACACACACACACTGTAGCACACACACACACTGTAGCACACACATATACAAACTGTAGCACACACACACACACACACATACCCACCACTGTAGCACACACACACACACACACACATACCCACACTGTAGCACACACATACACACACTGTAGCACACCACACACACGTAGCACACACATACACATACCCACACTGTAGCACACACATACACACACTGTAGCACACACATACACACACTGTAGCACACACACACACCACACCACACACACACTGTAGCACACACACACCACTGTAGCCACACACACACATACCCACACTGTAGGCACACACACACACACACACATACCCACACTGTAGCACACACACACACACTACTGTAGCACACACACACACTGTAGCACACACACACACACATACCCACACTGTAAGCACACACACACACACACCACACACACACACACACACACACTGTAGCACACACACACTGTAGCACACACACACACATGCCCACACTGTAGCACACACACAACACATACACACACTGTAGCACACACACACACACACACACACATACCCACACTGTAGCACACACACACTGTAGCACACACACACACTGTAGCACACACACACACACACATACCCACACTGTAGCACACACACACACACACACACACACACACCACACACACACTGTAGCAGCACACACACACACTGTAGCACACACACACACTGTAGCACACACACACACATGCCCACACTGTAGCACACACACACACATACACACACTGTAGCACACACACACACACACACACACACATACCCACACTGTAGCACACACATATACAAACTGTAGCACACACACACACACACTGTAGCACACACACACACAACACACACACACACACTGTAGCACACACACACACACACTGTAGCACCACACACAACACTGTAGCACACACATACACACACTGTAGCACACCACATACACACACCTGTAGCACACACATACACACACTGTAGCACACACACACACACACTGTAGCACACACACACCACACACTGTAGCACACACATACACTGTAGCACACACATACACACACTGTAGCACACACCATACACACACGTAGCACACACACACACACACTGTAGCACACACATACACACACTGTAGCACACACATACACACACTGTAGCACACACATACACACACTGTAGCACACACACACACACACTGTAGCACACACACACACACACTGTAGCACACACATACACACACTGTAGCACACACATACACACACTGTAGCACACACATACACACACACTGTAGCACACACACACACACACACACACAGTAGCACACACATACACACACTGTAGCACACACATACACACACTGTAGGCACACACACACACACACTGTAGCACACACACACACACACTGTAGCACACATACACACACTGTAGCACACACAACACACACTGTAGCACACACATACACACACTGTAACACACATACAACACTAACACTACAACACTGTAGCACACCACATACACACACTGACACACACACACTGTAGCACACACTGTTAGCACACACACACACACACTCTAGCACACACATACACACACTGTAGCACACACACACACACACACTGTAGCACACACACACACACTGTAGCACACACATACACACACTGTAGCACACACATACACACACTGTAGCACACACATACACACACTGTAGCACACACACACACACACTGTAGCACACACACACACACACACTGTAGCACACACATACACACACTGTAGCACACACATACACACACTGTAGCACACACATACACACACTGTAGCACACACATACACACACTGTAGCACACACATACACACACTGTAGCACACACATACACACACTGTAGCACACACACACACACTGTAGCACACACACACACACAGACACTCCGATATACACATTCTGACACAAACACACACACACTAACACACACACACACTCTGAAACACACACACACACACTGACACACACAATCAAACTCTGACACACACACACACACATTCTGACAAATACACACACATCTGACACACACACTCTGACAAAAACATTCTGACACACACACACTCTGACACACACACAGTCTGATACACACACACTCTGACACACACATTCTGACACACACACACTCTGACACACACATTCTGACACACACACACATTCTGACAAATACACACATTCTGACACACACACTCTGACAAAAACATTCTGACACACACACACTCTGACACACACACACTCTGACACACACACAGTCTGATACACACACACTCTGACACACACATTCTGACACACACACACTCTGACACACACATTCTGACACACACACACATTCTGACACACACAAGTCTGACACACACACAGTCTGACACACACACACACACACACATTCTGACACATACACACACACCCATTCTGACACACACACACACATTCTGACACACGCAAACTCTGACACACACACACTGACACCCACACACTGACACACACAAACACTGACACCACACACACTCACTCTGATACACACACACACTGACACACACACAAATTGACACACAGACACTCTGACACACACACACACACATTCTGATACACACACACACATTCTGACACACGCAAACTCTGACACACACACACACTGGACACCCACACACTGACACACACACACGCTGACACACACACACTCTGACACACTCACTCACTGACAAACACACACACACTCTGACAAACACACACACTTTGACACACACACACACACTGACACACTCAGCTCTGACACTCACACACTCTGACAAACTTGTGCTCGGACACACACACACACACACTGTAGCACACACACACAGTCTTTCACACACATACACACACTGTAGCACACACACACACTCGTTCACACACATACCCACACTGTAGCACACACACACACACATACCCACACTGTAGCACACACATACACACACTGTAGCACACACATACACACACTGTAGCACACACATACAGTCTTTCACACACATACACACATTGTAGCACACACATACACACACTGTAGCACACACACACACACTGTAGCACACACACACACATACACACACTGTAGCACACACACACACATACACACACTGTAGCACACACATACACACACTGTAGCACACACACACACACTGTAGCACACACATACACATACCCACACTGTAGCACACACACACACACTGTAGCACACACATACACACATACACACACTGTAGCACACACATACACACACTGTAGCACACACATACACACACTGTAGCACACACACACACACACACACTGTAGCACACACACACACACCACTGTAGCACACACACACACTGTAGCACACACACACACATACCCACACTGTAAGCACACACAAACACATACCCACACTGTAGCACACACACACACACACACTGTAGCACACACACACACTGTAGCACACACACACACACATACCCACACTGTAGCACACCACACACACACACACCACACACACACACACACACACACACACACACACACATACCCACACTGTAGCACACACACACACACTGTAGCACACACACACCACTGTAGCACACACATATACAAACTGTAGCACACACACACACACACACATACCCACACTGTAGCACACACACACACATACCCACACTGTAGCACACATACACACCACTGTAGCACACACACACACACACACTGTAGCACACACATACACATACCCACTGTAGCACACACATACACACACTGTAGCACACACATACAACACACTGTAGCACACACATACACACACACTGTAGCACACACACACAACACTGTAGCACACACATACACACACTGTAGCACACACATACACACCACTGTAGCACACACACACACACACACTGTAGCACACACACACACACACTGTAGCACACACATACACACACTGTAGCACACCACATACACACACTGTAGCACACACATACACACACTGTAGCACACACACACACACACTGTAGCACACACACACACACACACACTGTAGCACACACATACACACACTGTAGCACACACATACACACACTGTAGCACACACACACACACACTGTAGCACACACACACACACACTGTAGCACACACATACACACACTGTAGCACACACATACACACACTGTAGCACACACATACACATACTGTAGCACACACATACACACACTGTAGCACACACACACACACAACACTGGTAGCACACACACACACACACTGTAGCACACACATACACACACTGTAGCACACACATACACACACTGTAGCACACACACACACACTGTAGCACACACACACACACACTGTAGCACACACACACACCACACTGTAGCACACACATACACACACTGTAGCACACACATACACACACTGTAGCACACATACACACACTGTAGCACACACATACAACACACTGTAGCACACACACACACACACTGTAGCACACACACACACACACTGTAGCACACACATACACACACTGTAGCACACACATACACACACTGTAGCACACACACACACACACTTGTAGCACACACACACTGTAGCACACACATTCACACACTGTAGCACACACATACACACACTGTAGCACACACATACACACACTGTAGCACACACAATACACACACTGTAGCACACACATACACACACTGTAGCACACACACACACACTGTAGCACACACACACACACACACCACACTGTAGCACACACATACCACACACTTGTACACACCACATACACACACTGTAGCACACACACACACACCACACTGTAGCACACACACACAAACACTGTAGCACACACATACCCACACTGTAGCACACACATACACACACTGTAGCACACACACACACACATACACACACTGTAGCACACACATACACACACTGTAGCACACACATACACACACTGTAGCACACACACACACACACTGTAGCACACACACACACACACTGTAGCACACACATACACACACTGTAGCACACACATACACACACTGTAGCACACACACACACACACTGTAGCACACACCACACACACTGTAAGCACACACATACACACACTGTAGCACACACATACACACACTGTAGCACACACATACACACACTGTAGCACACACATACACACACTGTAGCACACACACACACACACACACTGTAGCACACACACACACACTGTAGCACACACATACACACACTGTAGCACACACATACACACACTGTAGCACACACATACACACACTGTAGCACACACACACACACACTGTAGCACACACACACACACACACACTGTAGCACACACATACACACACTGTAGCACACACATACACACACTGTAGCACACATACACACACTGTAGCACACACATACACACACTGTAGCACACACACACACACACTGTAGCACACACACCACACACACTGTAGCACACACATACACACACTGTAGCACACACATACACACACTGTAGCACACACACACACACACACTGTAGCACACACACACTGTAGCACACACATTCACACACTGTAGCACACACATACACACACTGTAGCACACACATACACACACTGTAGCACACACATACACACTGTAGCACACACATACACACACTGTAGCACACACACACACACTGTAGCACACACACACACACACACACACTGTAGCACACACATACACACACTGTAACACACACATACACACACTGTAGCACACACACACCACACACTGTAGCACACACACACACACACTGTAGCACACACATACACACACTGTAGCACACACACACACACACTGTAGCACACACACACACACTGTAGCACACACATACACACACTGTAGCACACACATACCCACACTGTAGCACACACACCACACACACACTGTAGCACACACATACACACACTGTAGCACACACATACACACACTGTAGCACACACACACACACACATACACACCACTGTAGCACACACATACCCACACTGTAGCACACACATACACACACTGTAGCACACACACACACACATACACACACTGTAGCAACACACATACACACACTGTAGCACACACACACCATACACACACTGTAGCACACACCAATACACACACTGTAGCACACACACACACATACACACACTGTAGCACACACATACACACACTGTAGCAACACAATACCCACCACTGTAGCACACACACACACAATACACACACTTGTAGCACACACATACACACACTGTAGCACACACACACACATACACACACGGTAGCACACACATACACACACTGTAGACACACCACACACACTGTAGCACACAACACACACACATACACACACTGTAGCACACACATATCACACACTGTAGCACACACATACACACACTGTAGCACACACACACCAAACTGTAGCACACCACACACACACTGTAGCACACACATACACACACTGTAGCCACACGACACACACAAACTGTAGCACACACATACACACACTGTAGCACACACATACACACACTGTAGCACAGACACACACACACTGTAGCACACACATACCCACACTGTAGCACACACATACACACACTGTAGCACACACAAACTGTAGCACACACATACACACACTGTAGCACACACACACCCACACTGTAGCACACACACACACACACACACACACACACACACACACACACACACACACACACACACACACACACACACTGTAGACACACACACACACACACTGTAGCACACACACACCCACACTGTAGAGGCACACACACACACACACACACACCTGTAGCACACACACACACACACACACTGTAGCACACACATACCCACACTGTAGCACACACACATACACACACTGTAGCACACACATACACACACTGTAGAACACACATACACAACTGTAGCACACACACACACACACTGTAGCACACACATAACACACACTGTAGCACACACATGCACACACTGTAGCACACACATACACACACTGTAGCACACACACACACTGTAGCACACACATACACACACTGTAGCACACACATACACACACTGTAGCACACACATACACACACTGTAGCACACACATACCCACACTGTAGCACACACACACCACACTGTAGCACACACACACACACTGTAGCACACACATACACACACTGTAGCACACACATACCCACACTGTAGCACACACATACACACACTGTAGCACACACATACACACACTGTAGCACACACATACACACACTGTAGCACACACATACACACACTGTAGCACACACATACCCACACTGTAGCACACACACACACACACTGTAGCACACACACACACACACTGTAGCACACACATACACACACTGTAGCACACACATACCCACACTGTAGCACACACATACACACACTGTAGCACACACATACACACACTGTAGCACACACACACACACACACACACTGTAGCACACACACACACACTGTAGCACACACATACACACACTGTAGCACACACACATACCCACACTGTAGCACACACATACACACACTGTAGCACACACATACACACTGTAGCACACAACACACATACACACACTGTAGCACACACATACACACACTGTAGCACACACATACACACACTGTAGCACACACACACACACACTGTAGCACACACATACACACACTGTAGCACACACATACACACACTGTAGCACACACATACCCACACTGTAGCACACACATACCCACACTGTAGCACACACACAACACACACACACACACTGTAGCACACACATACACACACTGTAGCACACACATACACACACTGTAGCACACACATACACACACTGTAGCACACACATACACACACTGTAGCACACACATACACACACTGTAGCACACACATACACACACTGTAGCACACACATACACACACTGTAGCACACACATACACACACTGTAGCACACACACACACACACTGTAGTACACACATACACACACTGTAGCACACACATACACACACTGTAGTACACACACACACTGTAGCACACACACACACACACTGTAGCACACACATACACACACTGTAGCACACACACACACACACTGTAGCACACACATACACACACTGTAGCACACACATACACACACTGTAGCACACACACACACACACTGTAGCACACACACACACTGTAGCACACACATACACACATACACACACTGTAGCACACACATACACACACTGTAGCACACACACATACCCACACTGTAGCACACACATACACACACTGTAGCACACACATACACACTGTAGCACACAAACACACATACACACACTGTAGCACACACATACACACACTGTAGCACACACATACACACACTGTAGCACACACATACCCACACTGTAGCACACACACACACACACACACTGTAGCACACACATACACACACTGTAGCACACACATACACACACTGTAGCACACACATACCCACACTGTAGCACACACATACCCACACTGTAGCACACACACACACACACACACACTGTAGCACACACATACACACACTGTAGCACACACATACACACACTGTAGCACACACATACACACACTGTAGCACACACATACACACACTGTAGCACACACATACACACACTGTAGCACACACATACACACACTGTAGCACACACATACACACACTGTAGCACACACATACACACACTGTAGCACACACACACACACACTGTAGTACACACATACACACACTGTAGCACACACATACACACACTGTAGTACACACACACACTGTAGCACACACACACACACACTGTAGCACACACATACACACACTGTAGCACACACACACACACACTGTAGCACACACATACACACACTGTAGCACACACATACACACACTGTAGCACACACACACACACACTGTAGCACACACACACACACACTGTAGCACACACATACACACATACACACACTGTAGCACACACACACACACACACTGTAGCACACACATACACACACTGTAGCACACACACACACACACTGTAGCACACACACACACATACACACACTGTAGCACACACATACACACACTGTAGCACACACATACACACATACACACACTGTAGCACACACACACACACACACACTGTAGCACACACATACACACACTGTAGCACACACACACACACACACACTGTAGCACACACACACACAACACTGTAGCACACACACACGACACACTGTAGCACACACACACACATACACACACTGTAGCACACACACACACAACACACACTGTAGCACACACACAACATACACACACTGCTAGCACACACATACACACACTGTAGCACACACACACACCTGTAGCCACACACCACTGCACACCACACACAACACTGTAGCACACACATACACACACTGTAGCACACACATACACACACTGTAGCACACACATACACACACTGTAGCCACACACACCCACACACTGTAGCACACACATACACACACTGTAGCACACACAAATACACACACTGTAGCACACACATACACACACTGTAGCACACACACACACAACACACTGTAGCACACACATACACACACTGTAGCACACACACAACACACACTGTAGCACACACATACACACACTGTAGCACACACATACACACACTGTAGCACACACTTACACACACTGTAGCACACCACTACACACACTGTAGCACACACATACACACACTGTAGCACAACACATACACACACTGTAGCACACACACAAAACACTGTAGCACACACATACACACACTGTAGCACACACACACACCACTGTAGCACACACATACAACACTGTAGCACACACACACACACACTGTAGCACACACATACACACACTGTAGCACACACATACACACACTGTAGCACACACATACACACACTGTAGCACACACATACACACACTGTAGCACACACACACACACACTGTAGCACACACATACACACACTGTAGCACACACACACACACACACTTGTAGCACAACACATACACACACTGTAGCACACACACACACACACTGTAGCACCCCACATACACACACTGTAGCACACACACACACACACACTGTGCACACACATACACACACTGTAGCACACACATACACACACTGTAGCACACACATGCACACACTGTAGCACACACATACACCCACTGGTACACACAAACACTGTAGCACACACAACACACTGTAGCACACACATACACACACTGTAGCACACACATACACACACTGTAGCACACACATACACACACTGTAGCACACATACCACACTGTAGCACACACACACACACACTGTAGCACACACACACACTGTAGCACACACATACACACACTGTAGCACACACATACCCACACTGTAGCACAACATACACACACTGTAGCACACACATACACACACTGTAGCACACACATACACACACTGTAGCACACACATACACACACTGTAGCACACACATACCCACACTGTAGCCACACACACACACACACACTGTAGCACACACATACACACACTGTAGCACACACACACACACACACTGTAGCACACACATACACACACTGTAGCACACACATACACACACTGTAGCACACACTTACACACACTGTAGCACACACATACACACACTGTAGCACACACATACACACACTGTAGCACACACATACACACACTGTAGCACACACACAAACACTGTAGCACACACATACACACACTGTAGCACACACACACACACACTGTAGCACACACATACACACACTGTAGCACACACACACACACACTGTAGCACACACATACACACACTGTAGCACACACATACACACACTGTAGCACACACATACACACACTGTAGCACACACATACACACACTGTAGCACACACACACACACACTGTAGCACACACATACACACACTGTAGCACACACACATACACACACTGTAGCACACACATACACACACTGTAGCACACACACACACACACTGTAGCACACACATACACACACTGTAGCACACACACACACACACACTGTAGCACACACATACACACACTGTAGCACACACATACACACACTGTAGCACACACATGCACACACTGTAGCACACACATACACACACTGTAGCACACACACACACTGTAGCACACACATACACACACTGTAGCACACACATACACACACTGTAGCACACACATACACACACTGTAGCACACACATACCCACACTGTAGCACACACACACACACACTGTAGCACACACACACACACTGTAGCACACACATACACACCCTGTAGCACACACATACCCACACTGTAGCACACACATACACACACTGTAGCACACACATACACACACTGTAGCACACACATACACACACTGTAGCACACACATACACACACTGTAGCACACACATACCCACACTGTAGCACACACACACACACACTGTAGCACACACACACACACACTGTAGCACACACATACACAACACTGTAGCACACACATACCCACACTGTAGCACACACATACACACACTGTAGCACACACATACACACACTGTAGCACACACACACACACACACACACTGTAGCACACACACACACACTGTAGCACACACATACACACACTGTAGCACACACACATACCCACACTGTAGCACACACATACACACACTGTAGCACACACATACACACTGTAGCACACAAACACACATACACACACTGTAGCACACACATACACACACTGTAGCACACACATACACACACTGTAGCACACACACACACACACTGTAGCACACACATTACACACACTGTAGCACACACATACACACACTGTAGCACAACCATACCCACACTGTAGCACACACATACCCACACTGTAGCACACACACACACACACACACACTGTAGCACACACATACACACACTGTAGCACACACATACACACACTGTAGCACACACATACACACACTGTAGCACACACATACACACACTGTAGCACACACATACACACACTGTAGCACACACATACACACACTGTAGCACACACATACACACACTGTAGCCACACACTACACACTGTAGCACACACACACACACACTGTAGTACACACATACACACACTGTAGCACACACATACACACACTGTAGTACACACACACACTGTAGCACACACACACACACACTGTAGCACACACATACACACACTGTAGCACACACACACACACACTGTAGCACACACATACACACACTGTAGCACACACATACACACACTGTAGCACACACACACACACCTGTAGCACACACACACACTGTAGCACACACATACACACATACACACACTGTAGCACACACATACACACACTGTAGCACACACACATACCCACACTGTAGCACACACATACACACACTGTAGCACACACATACACACTGTAGCACACAAACACACATACACACACTGTAGCACACACATACACACACTGTAGCACACACATACACACACTGTAGCACACACATACCCACACTGTAGCACACACACACACACACACACTGTAGCACACACATACACACACTGTAGCACACACATACACACACTGTAGCACACACATACCCACACTGTAGCACACACATACCCACACTGTAGCACACACACACACACACACACACTGTAGCACACACATACACACACTGTAGCACACACATACACACACTGTAGCACACACATACACACACTGTAGCACACACATACACACACTGTAGCACACACATACACACACTGTAGCACACACATACACACACTGTAGCACACACATACACACACTGTAGCACACACATACACACACTGTAGCACACACACACACACACTGTAGTACACACATACACACACTGTAGCACACACATACACACACTGTAGTACACACACACACTGTAGCACACACACACACACACTGTAGCACACACATACACACACTGTAGCACACACACACACACACTGTAGCACACACATACACACACTGTAGCACACACATACACACACTGTAGCACACACACACACACACTGTAGCACACACACACACACACTGTAGCACACACATACACACATACACACACTGTAGCACACACACACACACACACTGTAGCACACACATACACACACTGTAGCACACACACACACACACTGTAGCACACACACACACATACACACACTGTAGCACACACATACACACACTGTAGCACACACATACACACATACACACACTGTAGCACACACACACACACACACACTGTAGCACACACATACACACACTGTAGCACACACACACACACACACACTGTAGCACACACACACACACACTGTAGCACACACACACACACACTGTAGCACACACACACACATACACACACTGTAGCACACACACACACACACACACACTGTAGCACACACACACACATACACACACTGCAGCACACACATACACACACTGTAGCACACACACACACACTGTAGCACACACATACACACACTGTAGCACACACACACACACACACACTGTAGCACACACATACACACACTGTAGCACACACATACACACACTGTAGCACACACATACACACACTGTAGCACACACACCCACACACTGTAGCACACACATACACACACTGTAGCACACACAAATACACACACTGTAGCACACACATACACACACTGTAGCACACACACACACACACACACTGTAGCACACACATACACACACTGTAGCACACACACACACACACACACTGTAGCACACACATACACACACTGTAGCACACACATACACACACTGTAGCACACACTTACACACACTGTAGCACACACATACACACACTGTAGCACACACATACACACACTGTAGCACACACATACACACACTGTAGCACACACACAAACACTGTAGCACACACATACACACACTGTAGCACACACACACACACCTGTAGCACACACATACACACACTGTAGCACACACACACACACTGTAGCACACACATACACACACTGTAGCACACACATACACACACTGTAGCACACACATACACACACTGTAGCACACACATACACACACTGTAGCACACACACACACACACTGTAGCACACACATACACACACTGTAGCACACACACATACACACACTGTAGCACACACATACACACACTGTAGCACACACACACACACACTGTAGCACACACATACACACACTGTAGCACACACACACACACACACTGTAGCACACACATACACACACTGTAGCACACACATACACACACTGTAGCACACACACACACACACACACCTGTAGCACACACATACACACACTGTAGCACACACACACACACACACACTGTAGCACACACATACACACACTGTAGCACACACACACACACACACTGTAGCACACACATACACACACTGTAGCACACACACACACACACTGTAGCACACACATACACACACTGTAGCACACACATACACACACTGTAGCACACACATACACACTGTAGCACACACATACACACACTGTAGCACACACATACACACACTGTAGCACACACACACACACACACTGTAGCACACACATACACACACTGTAGCACACACATACACACACTGTAGCACACACATACACACACTGTAGCACACACACACACACACTGTAGCACACACATACACACACTGTAGCACACACATACACACACTGTAGCACACACATACCCACACTGTAGCACACACATACACACACTGTAGCACACACACACACACACACACACACACACACACTGTAGCACACACATACACACACTGTAGCACACACACACACACACACACTGTAGCACACACCCTTCACTCCAACTCAGTCTGTGATTTACTGATAACAGCAGTCTGTGATTTACTGATAACAGCAGTCTGTGATTTACTGATAACAGCAGTCTGTGATTTAATGATAACAGCAGTCTGTGATTTACTGATAACAGCAGTCTGTGATTTACTGATAACAGAAGTCTGTGATTTACTGATAACAGCAGTCTGTGATTTAATGATAACAGCAGTCTGTGATTTACTGATAACAGCAGTCTGTGATTTACTGATAACAGCAGTCTGTGATTTACTGATAACAGCAGTCTGTGATTTACTGATAACAGCAGTCTGTGATTTACTGATAACAGCAGTCTGTGATTTACTGATAACAGCAGTCTGTGATTTACTGATAACAGCAGTCTGTGATTTACTGATAACCGCAGTCATCTATCAGACATTTTGTGTTAAGATGTTTCATGGATGTGTCTTTTCAAAAATATTTTCTTTCCAAACTTTTAAGTATTCCCAAGATCAAAAGTGTAAATGAAACTTTCACTGTATAATTATGCGCTATAAGATCATTTAATAACTGTAAAGAATATATTAAAAAACTTCAACATGTAGTATTTACAACATATAGTATTTATTGTAACAACAACATTTACAACATACAGTATTTACAACATATAGTATTTATAGTAACAACAACATTTAGAACACATAGTATTTACAACATATAGTATTTATAGTAACAGCAACATTTACAACATATAGTATTTATAGTAACAACAACATTTACAACATATAGTATTTATAGTAACAACAACATTTACAACATATAGTATTTATAGTAACAACAACATTTACAACATATAGTATTTACAACATAGTATTTATAGTAACAACAACATTTACAACATATAGTATTTATAGTAACAATAACATTTATAACATGTAGTATTTATAGCAACAACATCATTTACACCATGTAGTATTTACAACATATAGTATTTATAGCAACAACATCATTTACACCATGTAGTATTTACAACATATAGTATTTATAGTAACAACAACATTTATAACATATAGTATTTACAACATATAGTATTTATAGTAACAACAACATTTACAACACATAGTATTTACAACATATAGTATTTATAGTAACAACAACATTTAGAACACATAGTATTTACAACATGTAGAATTTATAGTAACAACAACATTTACAACATGTAGTATTTACAACATATAGTATTTATAGTAACATAGTAACAACAACATTAACAACATATAGTATTTACAACATATAGTATTTATAGTAACAACAACATTTACAACATATAGTATTTATAGTAACATAACAACAATAACATTTACAACATGTAGTATTTATAGAAAAAACAACATCTACAACATGTAGTATCTATAACATATAGTATTTATAGTAACATAGTAACAACAACATTTACAACATACAGTATTTATAGTAACAACAACATTAACAACATATAGTATTTTACAACATATAGTATTTAGAGTAACATAGTAACAACAACATTTACAACATGTAGTATTTACAACATATAGTATTTATAGTAACATAGTAACAACAACATTTACAACATACAGTATTTATAGTAACAACAACATTAACAACATGTAGTATTTACAACATATAGTATTTAGAGTAACATAGTAACAACAACATTTACAACATGTAGTATTTACAACATATAGTATTTATAGGAGCTCTTTTGGTGAGAGCATAGTAACAACAACATTTACAACATATAGTATTTATAGTAACAACAACATTTACAACATATAGTATTTATAGTAACAACAACATTTACAACATACAGTATTTATAGTAACAACAACATTTACAACATATAGTATTTATAGTAACAACAACATTTACAACATATAGTATTTATAGGAGCTCTTTTGGTGAGAGCATAGTAACAACAACATTTACAACATATAGTATTTATAGTAACAACAACATTTACAACATATAGTATTTATAGTAACAACAACATTTACAACATATAGTATTTACAACATATAGTATTTATAGTACCATAGTAACAACAACATTTACAACATGTAGTATTTATAGTACCATAGTAACAACAACATTTACAACATGTAGTATTTACAACATATAGTATTTATAGTACCATAGTAACAACAACATTTACAACATATAGTATTTATAGTAACAACAACATTTACAACATATAGTATTTATAGTAACAACAACATTTACAACATATAGTATTTATAGTACCATAGTAACAACAACATTTACAACAAATTAAATCTATACAGTTTCCAAGCTGAACAGGGAACATTAACAGAGATGGGCGAACACTAAAACACACACACACACACTGTAACACACACACACACACACTGTAACACACACACACACACACTGTAACACACACACACACACACTGTAACACACACACACACACACACACACACACACACACACACACACTGTAACACACACACTGTAACACACACACACTCACACACACACACACACACACACACACACACACACACACACACACACACACACACACACACACACACACTGTAACACACAGCTCTATAAAGTCTGGTGGCTCCTATAACAGGCATTTATGGCTCACTACATAGTTCACCTAATGGGTAAATGGCTGGGGGGAGGGGGGTGTATATAAGTGTATATAAGTGCAGGCGCCAGAAGGAATCAGTTGGATAGGCATTTGATTTCCTCAGGCGGACAACACTGGACCTCCTGTTCTGTTCTGGTGGGGTTGTTATAGTAGAGATCATATACTCATGATATACGGTCTTATATACCACGTCTGTCAGCCAATCAGCATTCGGGGGTAGTAAAGAGGGTGTTATAGTGAGTTTTCAACTTATAAATGTAAAAATATCCAAATGAAAAGCTAAAAAAAATGTATATAGCCTCTGCTATGTGGACACATTGATACTGACTCCTGAGTGGTGCAGCGGTCTAAGGCACCGCATCTCAGTGTTAGAGGTGTCACTACAGACACCCTGGTTCAAATCCAGGCTGTATCACAACGGTCTAAGGCACCGCATCTCAGTGTTAGAGGCGTCACTACAGACACCCTGGTTCAAATCCAGGCTGTATCACAACGGTCTAAGGCACCGCATCTCAGTGTTAGAGGCGTCACTACAGACACCCTGGTTCAAATCCAGGCTGTATCACAACGGTCTAAGGCACCGCATCTCAGTGTTAGAGGCGTCACTACAGACACCCTGGTTCAAATCCAGGCTGTATCACAACGGTCTAAGGCACCGCATCTCGGTGCTAGAGGTGTCACTACAGACACCCTGGTTCAAATCCAGGCTGTATCACAACGGTCTAAGGCACCGCATCTCAGTGTTAGAGGCGTCACTACAGACACCCTGGTTCAAATCCAGGCTGTATCACAACGGTCTAAGGCACCGCATCTCGGTGCTAGAGGTGTCACTACAGACACCCTGGTTCAAATCCAGGCTGTATCACAACGGTCTAAGGCACCGCATCTCAGTGTTAGAGGCGTCACTACAGACACCCTGGTTCAAATCCAGGCTGTATCACAACGGTCTAAGGCACCGCATCTCGGTGCTAGAGGTGTCACTACAGACACCCTGGTTCAAATCCAGGCTGTATCACAACGGTCTAAGGCACCGCATCTCGGTGCTAGAGGTGTCACTACAGACACCCTGGTTCAAATCCAGGCTGTTACACAACCGGCCGTGATTTTGAAGTCCGATAGGGCGGCGCACAACTGGCCCAGCATCGTCTGGGTTAGGGTTTTCCCGGGGGTAGGCCTTCATTGTAAAAATATATATTTGTTCTTTAACTGAGTGGCCTAGTTAAATAAAGGTTAAGTAAATGTTATATAACCAATTTGAAAGTAGCTGAAAACCAGAAATCTGCATATGAGATGCTCATTCCTCTCTAGGTTTCTTCATAGGTTCCTGCCTTCCTAGGGAGTTTTTTTCCTAGCCACCGTGCTTCTACACCTGCATTGCTTGCTGTTTGGGGGGTTTTAGGCTGGGTTTCTGTACAGCACTTTGTGACATCTGCTGATGTAAGAAGGGATTTATAAATACATTTGATTGATTGATGGTCTCCGCCTCCAACAATGGGAGTCCTTGTCCCAAAAGGCGGGAATGGAGGTAACACACTTAAGTCTGTATATTATTCCCATAGAAACACATTGGGCTTAATCTGGACTGATTTTGGTGAGAGTAAACCTTCTCGCTTCACTTCTTCCTCTCTGCATGAACTATGTCACATGAGAAAGCATTAGAGCTAGAGAAACAGCGCCCCTCTGTCTTACTATGTGTAGCCCATGTATCTGATGCTGTGTGGACAGAAATAGAATGACATGCCGTGGTCGTTTTGGTCCAGACAGCATCAGATACATCACATACTTACAATTGAAGTCGGAAGTTTACATACACTTACATACATACAGTCATTAGAACTCATTTTTCAACCAATCCACACATTTCTTGATTAGGTTGGATCATTAAAACTAGTTCTTTCAACCAATCCACACATTTCTTGATTAGGTTGGATCATTAAAACTAGTTCTTTCAACCAATCCACACATTTCTTGATTAGGTTGGATCATTAAAACTAGTTCTTTCAACCAATCCACACATTTCTTGATTAGGTTGGATCATTAAAACTAGTTCTTTCAACCAATCCACACATTTCTTGATTAGGTTGGATCATTAAAACTAGTTCTTTCAACCAATCCACACATTTCTTGATTAGGTTGGATCATTAAAACTAGTTCTTTCAACCAATCCACACATTTCTTGATTAGGTTGGATCATTAAAACTAGTTCTTTCAACCAATCCACACATTTCTTGATTAGGTTGGATCATTAAAACTAGTTCTTTCAACCAATCCACACATTTCTTGATTAGGTTGGATCATTAAAACTAGTTCTTTCAACCAATCCACACATTTCTTGATTAGGTTGGATCATTAAAACTAGTTCTTTCAACCAATCCACACATTTCTTGATTAGGTTGGATCATTAAAACTAGTTCTTTCAACCAATCCACACATTTCTTGATTAGGTTGGATCATTAAAACTAGTTCTTTCAACCAATCCACACATTTCTTGATTAGGTTGGATCATTAAAACTAGTTCTTTCAACCAATCCACACATTTCTTGATTAGGTTGGATCATTAAAACTAGTTCTTTCAACCAATCCACACATTTCTTGATTAGGTTGGATCATTAAAACTAGTTCTTTCAACCAATCCACACATTTCTTGATTAGGTTGGATCATTAAAACTAGTTCTTTCAACCAATCCACACATTTCTTGATTAGGTTGGATCATTAAAACTAGTTCTTTCAACCAATCCACACATTTCTTGATTAGGTTGGATCATTAAAACTAGTTCTTTCAACCAATCCACACATTTCTTGATTAGGTTGGATCATTAAAACTAGTTCTTTCAACCAATCCACACATTTCTTGATAACAAACTATAGTTTTGGCAAGTCGGTTACGACATCTACTTTGTGTATGACACAAATCATTTTTCCCAAAATTGTTTACAGACAGATTATTTAATTTATAATTCACTGTATCACAATTCCAATGTGTCAGAAGTTTACATACACTAAGTTGACTGTGCCTTTAAACAGAAGGTACCACGTTCATCTGTACAAACAATAGTACGCAAGTATAAACACCATGGGACGACACAGCAGTCATAATGCTCAGGAAGGAGATGTGTTCTGTCTCCTAGAGATGAACGTACTTTGGTGCGAAAAGTGCAAATAAATCCCAGAACAACAGCAAAGGACCTTGTGAAGATGCTGGAGGAAACAGGCACAAAAGTATCTATATCCACAGTAAAACGAGTCCTATATCGACATAACCTGAAAGGTCGCTCAGCAAGGACGAAGCCACTGCTCCTAAACTGCCATAAAAAAGCCAGACCACAGTTTGCAACTGGACATGGGGACAAAGATCGTACTTTTTGGAGAAATGTCCTCTGGTCTGATGAAACAAAAATAGAACTGTTTGGCCATAATGACCATCATTATGTTTGAAGGAAAAAGGGGAAGGCTTGCAAGCCAAAGAATACCATCCCAACCATGAAGCACGGGGGTGGCAGCATCATTGTCACGCCCTGACCATAGAGAGGCCTTGGTTCTCTATGGTGTAGTAGGTCAGGGTGTGACTAGGGGGGTGTTCTAGCTCAAAATGTCTATGTTGGTGTTTTGTATGGTTCCCAATTAGAGGCTGCTGGTAATCGTTGCCTCTAATTGGGGATCATATTTAGGTAGCCATTTTTCCAATCTGTGTTTGTGGGATATTGTTTTGTGTTTGTGCACCACTACTTACACAGTTGGTTATTGGTTTATTGTTTTTTTGTTTAAAGTTTCACCATAATAAAGATGTGGAACTTCTGCGCCTTGGTCCGCTCATTATGACGATCGTGACAGAATATCCCACAAAGCAAAGACCAAGCAGCGTGTGACAGAGGTAAAGGAGTTTCGGACCTGGGAAGAAATTATGGGAGGTTGGCTATGCTTCCAGAGGATATACACACTCAAAGCTTTCCTTAAGTTTGGGTCAGTCAAAGGTGTCAGTTATTCTGCCACTATTTGCTCTCTGTTTATGGCCAAATAGCATTCCAGTTTGTTCCGTTTTGTTTTCATTTTTTTCTAATGTGTCAAGGACTTATCTTTTTGTTTTCTCATGATTTGGTTGGGTCT
Organism: Oncorhynchus kisutch; assembly: GCF_002021735.2. Classification (NCBI taxonomy): domain Eukaryota; kingdom Metazoa; phylum Chordata; class Actinopteri; order Salmoniformes; family Salmonidae; genus Oncorhynchus; species Oncorhynchus kisutch. The sequence continues at coordinate 6,603,342 of NC_034189.2, read as the reverse complement.
AATTGTGTTGCTGTGGCTCGGTGAGGTGTGTTTGTGTTTGTGAACAGAGCCCCAGGTTTGGGAATCGCTTCCTTTTAGGTAGTTGTAAAATTTTACTTCTTATGGGCAATGTCCCACCTGAAACGAAATTCATATATATTTTTTTTACTTTCATAAAATCACAAGTGTGATACATCAAAATAAAGCTCGATGTGTCAGATTTCAAAAAGGCTTTACGGCAAAAGCAAACCATGCGATTTTCATGCGAACGGCGCCCTGCATACAAACACATGAAAAACATATTTCAACCAGGCAGGTTCGACACGAAAGTCAGAAAGAGCCCTGCATACAAACACATGAAAAACATATTTCAACCAGGCAGGTTCGACACGAAAGTCAGAAAGAGCCCTGCATACAAACACATGAAAAACATATTTCAACCAGGCAGGTTCGACACGAAAGTCAGAAAGAGCCCTGCATACAAACACATGAAAAACATATTTCAACCAGGCAGGTTCGACACGAAAGTCAGAAAGAGCCCTGCATACAAACACATGAAAAACATATTTCAACCAGGCAGGTTCGACACGAAAGTCAGAAAGAGCCCTGCATACAAACACATGAAAAACATATTTCAACCAGGCAGGTTCGACACGAAAGTCAGAAAGAGCCCTGCATACAAACACATGAAAAACATATTTCAACCAGGCAGGTTCGACACGAAAGTCAGAAAGAGCCCTGCATACAAACACATGAAAAACATATTTCAACCAGGCAGGTTCGACACGAAAGTCAGAAAGAGCCCTGCATACAAACACATGAAAAACATATTTCAACCAGGCAGGTTCGACACGAAAGTCAGAAAGAGCCCTGCATACAAACACATGAAAAACATATTTCAACCAGGCAGGTTCGACACGAAAGTCAGAAAGAGCCCTGCATACAAACACATGAAAAACATATTTCAACCAGGCAGGTTCGACACGAAAGTCAGAAAGAGCCCTGCATACAAACACATGAAAAACATATTTCAACCAGGCAGGTTCGACACGAAAGTCAGAAAGAGCCCTGCATACAAACACATGAAAAACATATTTCAACCAGGCAGGTTCGACACGAAAGTCAGAAAGAGCCCTGCATACAAACACATGAAAAACATATTTCAACCAGGCAGGTTCGACACGAAAGTCAGAAAGAGCCCTGCATACAAACACATGAAAAACATATTTCAACCAAAAAAAAGCTTTACCTTCGATGATCTTCTTCTGTTGTCCAAAAGTTAGAGTGTTTTATATCCAAATCTACCGAATTATATGCATATCCTATTTACTGGGCCTGAGTAACAGGCAGTTTACCTTGGGCACGCTTTTCATCCGGAAGTCAAAACACTGCCCCCTATCCCAAGAGAGGTTAATTGCTCTTTTCTGGATTTTGATAATTAGCGGATATCCCACAAATTCTGCTCTGCATGCATTATTTGGTGTTTTACGTGGTACACAGATAATATTTTTGCAGAAATCTGCATGCAGTCTCAAATATATATATATTTTTGTGAATTCTTGGTTGGTGAACAAACCCCAGACCTCACAAACATCAAGGGCAATGGGTTCTAAAACTGATCGTTCACAGCTTTGTGGAAGTTACCTGTGGCGCTGATGTTTAGGCCGAGGTATGTATAGTTTTTTGTGTGCTCTAAGGCAACGATGTCTAGATTGAATTTGTATTTGTGGTCCTGGAGACTGGACCTTTTTTGGAACACCATTACTTTGGTCTTACTGAGATTTACTGTCAGGACCCAGGTCTGATAGAATCTGTGCAGAAGATCTAGGTGCTGCTGTAGGCCCTCCTTGGTTGGTGACAGAAGCAGATCATCAGCAAAAAGTAGACATTTGACTTCAGATTCTAGTAGGGTGAGGCCGGGTGCTGCAGACTGTCTCACAACACAGTCCCGTGGAAACAAATGTGTTTTTGTCTGTCCATAACACTTTTTTCCAATCTTCCTCTGTCCAGTGTCTGTGTTCTTCTGCCCATCTTAATCTTTTCTTTTTATCAGTCTGAGATATGGCTTTTTCTTTGTAACTCTGTCTAGAAGGCCAGCATCCCGGAGTCACCTCTTCACTGTTGAGACTGGACAGAGGAACTCTGCCTAGAAGGCCAACATCCCGGAGTCGCCTCTTCACTGTTGACGTTGAGACTGGACAGAGGAACTCTGCCTAGAAGGCCAACATCCCGGAGTCGCCTCTTCACTGTTGACGTTGAGACTGGACAGAGGAACTCTGCCTAGAAGGCCAACATGCAGGAGTCGCCTCTTCACTGTTGACGTTGAGACTGGACAGAGGAACTCTGCCTAGAAGGCCAACATCCCGGAGTCGCCTCTTCACTGTTGACGTTGAGACTGGACAGAGGAACTCTGCCTAGAAGGCCAACATGCAGGAGTCACCTCTTCACTGTTGACGTAGAGACTGGACAGAGGAACTCTGCCTAGAAGGCCAACATGCAGGAGTCACCTCTTCACTGTTGACGTTGAGACTGGACAGAGGAACTCTGTCTAGAAGGCCAACATCCCGGAGTCGCCTCTTCACTGTTGACGTTGAGACTGGACAGAGGAACTCTGCCTAGAAGGCCAACATGCAGGAGTCACCTCTTCACTGTTGACGTTGAGACTGGACAGAGGAACTCTGTCTAGAAGGCCAACATCCCGGAGTCGCCTCTTCACTGTTGACGTTGAGACTGGACAGAGGAACTCTGCCTAGAAGGCCAACATGCAGGAGTCGCCTCTTCACTGTTGACGTTGAGACTGGACAGAGGAACTCTGCCTAGAAGGCCAACATCCCGGAGTCGCCTCTTCACTGTTGACGTTGAGACTGGACAGAGGAACTCTGCCTAGAAGGCCAACATCCCGGAGTCGCCTCTTCACTGTTGACGTTGAGACTGGACAGAGGAACTCTGCCTAGAAGGCCAACATGCAGGAGTCGCCTCTTCACTGTTGACGTTGAGACTGGACAGAGGAACTCTGCCTAGAAGGCCAACATCCCGGAGTCGCCTCTTCACTGTTGACGTTGAGACTGGACAGAGGAACTCTGCCTAGAAGGCCAACATGCAGGAGTCGCCTCTTCACTGTTGACGTTGAGACTGGACAGAGGAACTCTGCCTAGAAGGCCAACATCCCGGAGTCGCCTCTTCACTGTTGACGTTGAGACTGGACAGAGGAACTCTGCCTAGAAGGCCAACATGCAGGAGTCACCTCTTCACTGTTGACGTAGAGACTGGACAGAGGAACTCTGCCTAGAAGGCCAACATGCAGGAGTCACCTCTTCACTGTTGACGTTGAGACTGGACAGAGGAACTCTGTCTAGAAGGCCAACATCCCGGAGTCGCCTCTTCACTGTTGACGTTGAGACTGGACAGAGGAACTCTGCCTAGAAGGCCAACATGCAGGAGTCGCCTCTTCACTGTTGACGTTGAGACTGGACAGAGGAACTCTGCCTAGAAGGCCAACATCCCGGAGTCGCCTCTTCACTGTTGACGTTGAGACTGGACAGAGGAACTCTGCCTAGAAGGCCAACATCCCGGAGTCGCCTCTTCACTGTTGACGTTGAGACTGGACAGAGGAACTCTGCCTAGAAGGCCAACATGCAGGAGTCGCCTCTTCACTGTTGACGTTGAGACTGGACAGAGGAACTCTGCCTAGAAGGCCAACATCCCGGAGTCGCCTCTTCACTGTTGACGTTGAGACTGGACAGAGGAACTCTGCCTAGAAGGCCAACATGCAGGAGTCGCCTCTTCACTGTTGACGTTGAGACTGGACAGAGGAACTCTGCCTAGAAGGCCAACATCCCGGAGTCGCCTCTTCACTGTTGACGTTGAGACTGGACAGAGGAACTCTGCCTAGAAGGCCAACATGCAGGAGTCACCTCTTCACTGTTGACGTAGAGACTGGACAGAGGAACTCTGCCTAGAAGGCCAACATGCAGGAGTCACCTCTTCACTGTTGACGTTGAGACTGGACAGAGGAACTCTGTCTAGAAGGCCAACATCCCGGAGTCGCCTCTTCACTGTTGACGTTGAGACTGGACAGAGGAACTCTGCCTAGAAGGCCAACATGCAGGAGTCACCTCTTCACTGTTGACGTTGAGACTGGACAGAGGAACTCTGTCTAGAAGGCCAACATCCCGGAGTCGCCTCTTCACTGTTGACGTTGAGACTGGACAGAGGAACTCTGCCTAGAAGGCCAACATGCAGGAGTCACCTCTTCACTGTTGACGTTGAGACTGGACAGAGGAACTCTGTCTAGAAGGCCAACATCCCGGAGTCGCCTCTTCACTGTTGACGTTGAGACTGGACAGAGGAACTCTGTCTAGAAGGCCAACATCCCGGAGTCGTCTCTTCACTGTTGACGTTGAGACTGGACAGAGGAACTCTGCCTAGAAGGCCAACATCCCGGAGTCGCCTCTTCACTGTTGACGTTGAGACTGGACAGAGGAACTCTGCCTAGAAGGCCAACATGCAGGAGTCGCCTCTTCACTGTTGACGTTGAGACTGGACAGAGGAACTCTGCCTAGAAGGCCAACATCCCGGAGTCGCCTCTTCACTGTTGACGTTGAGACTGGACAGAGGAACTCTGCCTAGAAGGCCAACATCCCGGAGTCGCCTCTTCACTGTTGACGTTGAGACTGGACAGAGGAACTCTGCCTAGAAGGCCAACATGCAGGAGTCGCCTCTTCACTGTTGACGTTGAGACTGGACAGAGGAACTCTGCCTAGAAGGCCAACATCCCGGAGTCGCCTCTTCACTGTTGACGTTGAGACTGGACAGAGGAACTCTGCCTAGAAGGCCAACATGCAGGAGTCGCCTCTTCACTGTTGACGTTGAGACTGGACAGAGGAACTCTGCCTAGAAGGCCAACATCCCGGAGTCGCCTCTTCACTGTTGACGTTGAGACTGGACAGAGGAACTCTGCCTAGAAGGCCAACATCCCGGAGTCGCCTCTTCACTGTTGACGTTGAGACTGGACAGAGGAACTCTGCCTAGAAGGCCAACATGCAGGAGTCGCCTCTTCACTGTTGACGTTGAGACTGGACAGAGGAACTCTGCCTAGAAGGCCAACATCCCGGAGTCGCCTCTTCACTGTTGACGTTGAGACTGGACAGAGGAACTCTGCCTAGAAGGCCAACATGCAGGAGTCGCCTCTTCACTGTTGACGTTGAGACTGGACAGAGGAACTCTGCCTAGAAGGCCAACATCCCGGAGTCGCCTCTTCACTGTTGACGTTGAGACTGGACAGAGGAACTCTGCCTAGAAGGCCAACATGCAGGAGTCACCTCTTCACTGTTGACGTAGAGATTGGACAGAGGAACTCTGCCTAGAAGGCCAACATGCAGGAGTCACCTCTTCACTGTTGACGTTGAGACTGGACAGAGGAACTCTGTCTAGAAGGCCAACATCCCGGAGTCGCCTCTTCACTGTTGACGTTGAGACTGGACAGAGGAACTCTGCCTAGAAGGCCAACATGCAGGAGTCACCTCTTCACTGTTGACGTTGAGACTGGACAGAGGAACTCTGTCTAGAAGGCCAACATCCCGGAGTCGCCTCTTCACTGTTGACGTTGAGACTGGACAGAGGAACTCTGCCTAGAAGGCCAACATGCAGGAGTCACCTCTTCACTGTTGACGTTGAGACTGGACAGAGGAACTCTGTCTAGAAGGCCAACATCCCGGAGTCGCCTCTTCACTGTTGACGTTGAGACTGGACAGAGGAACTCTGTCTAGAAGGCCAACATCCCGGAGTCGTCTCTTCACTGTTGACGTTGAGACTGGACAGAGGAACTCTGTCTAGAAGGCCAACATGCAGGAGTCGCCTCTTCTCTGTTGACGTTGAGACTGGACAGAGGAACTCTGCCTAGAAGGCCAACATGCAGGAGTCACCTCTTCACTGTTGACGTTGAGACTGGACAGAGGAACTCTGTCTAGAAGGCCAACATCCCGGAGTCGCCTCTTCACTGTTGACGTTGAGACTGGACAGAGGAACTCTGCCTAGAAGGCCAACATGCAGGAGTCACCTCTTCACTGTTGACGTTGAGACTGGACAGAGGAACTCTGTCTAGAAGGCCAACATCCCGGAGTCGCCTCTTCACTGTTGACGTTGAGACTGGACAGAGGAACTCTGTCTAGAAGGCCAACATCCCGGAGTCGTCTCTTCACTGATGACGTTGAGACTGGACAGAGGAACTCTGTCTAGAAGGCCAACATGCAGGAGTCGCCTCTTCTCTGTTGACGTTGAGACTGGACAGAGGAACTCTGCCTAGAAGGCCAACATGCAGGAGTCGCCTCTTCTCTGTTGACGTTGAGACTGGACAGAGGAACTCTGTCTAGAAGGCCAACATCCCGGAGTCGCCTCTTCACTGTTGATGTTGAGACTGGACAGAGGAACTCTGTCTAGAAGGCCAGCATCCCGGAGTCGCCTCTTCTCTGTTGACGTTGAGACTGGACAGAGGAACTCTGCCTAGAAGGCCAACATCCCGGAGTCGCCTCTTCTCTGTTGACGTTGAGACTGGACAGAGGAACTCTGCCTAGAAGGCCAACTTCCAGGAGTCGCCTCTTCACTGTTGACGTTGAGACTGGACAGAGGAACTCTGCCTAGAAGGCCAACATGCAGGAGTCGCCTCTTCTCTGTTGACGTTGAGACTGGACAGAGGAACTCTGCCTAGAAGGCCAACTTCCAGGAGTCGCCTCTTCACTGTTGACGTTGAGACTGGTGTTTTGCGGGTACTATTTAATGAATTTGCCGGTTGAGGACTTGTGAGGTGTCTGTTTCTCAAACTAGATTCTCTAATGTACTTGTTGTCTTGCTCAGTTGTGCACCGGGGCCTCCTCCCACTGCTCTTTCTATTCTGGTTAGGGCCAGTTTGTGCTGTTCTGTGAAGGGAGTAGTACACAGCGTTGTACAAGATCTTCAGCTTCTTGGCAATTTCTTGCATGGAATAGCCATAATTTCTCAGAACAAGAATAGACTGACAAGTTTTCATTTGTTTGTGGCCATTTTGAGCCTGTAATCAAACCCACAAATGCTGATGCTCCAGATACTCAACTAGTCTAAAGAAGGCCAGCTTAATTGCTTCTTTAATCAGCATGACAGTTTTCAGCTGTGCCAACATAATTGCAAAAGGGTTTTCTAATGATCAATTAGCATTTTAAAATGTTAAACTTGGATTAGCTAACACAACGTGCCATTGGAACACAGGACTGATGGTTGCTGATAATGGGCCTCTGTTCGCTTATGTAGATATTCCATAAAAAATCTGCCGTTTCCAGCTACAAGTCATTTACAACATGAACAATGTCTACACCATATTTCTGATCAATTTTATGTTATTTTAATGAACAAAAAAATGGACATTTCTAAGTGACCCCAAACTTTTAAACGATAGTTCTCTCTCTCCTTGTGTGTCTCTCCCTCTCTCTCGTGTGTGTCTCTCCCTCTCTCTCCTTGTGTGTCTCTCCCTCTCTCTCCTTGTGTGTCTCTCCCTCTCTCTCCTTGTGTGTCTCTCCCTCTCTCTCCTTGTGTGTCTCTCCCTCTCTCTCCGTGTGTGTCTCTCCCTCTCTCTCCTTGTGTGTCTCTCCCTCTCTCTCCTTGTGTGTCTCTCCCTCTCTCTCCTTGTGTGTCTCTCCCTCTCTCTCCTTGTGTCTCTCCCTCTCTCTCCTTGTGTGTCTCTCCCTCTCTCTCCTTGTGTGTCTCTCCCTCTCTCTCCTTGTGTCTCTCCCTCTCTCTCCTTGTGTGTCTCTCCCTCTCTCTCCTTGTGTGTCTCTCCCTCTCTCTCCTTGTGTCTCTCCCTCTCTCTCCTTGTGTGTCTCTCCCTCTCTCTCCTTGTGTGTCTCTCCCTCTCTCTCCTTGTGTGTCTCTCCCTCTCTCTCCTTGTGTCTCTCCCTCTCTCTCCTTGTGTGTCTCTCCCTCTCTCTCCTTGTGTCTCTCCCCTCTCTCTCCTTGTGTGTCTCTCCCTCTCTCTCCTTGTGTGTCTCTCCCTCTCTCTCCTTGTGTGTCTCTCCCTCTCTCTCCTTGTGTCTCTCCCTCTCTCTCCTTGTGTGTCTCTCCCTCTCTCTCCTTGTGTGTCTCTCCCTCTCTCTCCTTGTGTCTCTCCCTCTCTCTCCTTGTGTGTCTCTCCCTCTCTCTCCTTGTGTGTCTCTCCCTCTCTCTCCTTGTGTCTCTCCCTCTCTCTCCTTGTGTGTCTCTCCCTCTCTCTCCTTGTGTGTCTCTCCCTCTCTCTCCTTGTGTGTCTCTCCCTCTCTCTCCTTGTGTCTCTCCCTCTCTCTCCTTGTGTGTCTCTCCCTCTCTCTCCTTGTGTCTCTCCCTCTCTCTCCTTGTGTGTCTCTCCCTCTCTCTCCTTGTGTGTCTCTCCCTCTCTCTCCTTGTGTGTCTCTCCCTCTCTCTCCTTGTGTCTCTCCCTCTCTCTCCTTGTGTGTCTCTCCCTCTCTCTCCTTGTGTGTCTCTCCCTCTCTCTCCTTGTGTGTCTCTCCCTCTCTCTCCTTGTGTGTCTCTCCCTCTCTCTCCTTGTGTCTCTCCCTCTCTCTCCTTGTGTGTCTCTCCCTCTCTCTCCTTGTGTGTCTCTCCCTCTCTCTCCTTGTGTGTCTCTCCCTCTCTCTCGCTGTTACCATTCCTAATCTGTTTTTATGGCTGGTACTTATAATTACATGGCCCTTACTGGAGCTTTGCACACACACAAAGCCTTAAGTGTGCATGGCAGAGAGTACAGTAACATTAGCTGTGTGATTAAATGTTGGTATCCTGGTTAACAGGCGATGTTAGCCCTGTACCCAAAGCCTATAAAACACTGGCTAACACAATGGTGCCACGGTGTGTGAGAGTGTGTGTGTGTGAGTGTGTGTGTGTCTGTGTGTGTGTGTGTACAGTAAACCAGCGTGAGCGTCTGCTAAGGCTATTACTCTAACAGAGGGGGCGGCATCACAACGCACACACACACACACACACACACACACACACTGAACACCCATGTTAAAAGCCATATTCTCTGCTTGACTTGTTTGAGTGTGTAGTGTATGTTTGCTAGTGACTGCTGTTGAAACCTGTGTGTGTGTGTTACTGTACCTACACAGAGATACTGTACCCACACAGATACATATACTGTACCCACACAGAGATATTGTACCCAAACAGAGACTGTACCCACACAGAGATACTGTACGCACACACACAGATACTGTACCCACACAGAGATGCTGTACCCACACACACAGATACTGTACCCACACAGACACAGATACTGTGCCCACACAGAGATACTGTACCCACACATATACATATACTGTACCCACACAGAGATACTGTACCCACACACACAGATACTGTACCCACCCATACACAGATACTGTACCCACACACAGATACTGTACCCACACACAGATATTGTACCCAAACAGAGATACTGTACCCAAACAGAGATACTGTACCCACACAGATATACCCTACCCACACACAGATACTGTACCCACACACAGATACTGTACCCACACACAGATACTGTACCCACACAGACACAGATACTGTGCTCACACAGAGATACTGTACCCACACAGATACATATACTGTACCCACACAGAGATACTGTACCCACACACACAGATACTGTACCCACACACAGATACTGTACCCACACACAGATACTGTACCCACACAGAGATACTGTACCCACACACAGATACTGTACCCACACAGAGATACTGTACCCACACACACAGATACTGTACCCACACAGACACAGATACTGTGCCCACACAGAGATACTGTACCCACCCACACACAGATACTGTACCCACACACAGATACTGTACCCAAACAGAGATACTGTACCCAAACAGAGATACTGTACCCACACAGATATACTGTACCCACACACAGATACTGTACCCACACACAGATACATATACTGTACCCACACAGAGATACTGTACCCACACAGATACATATACTGTACCCACACAGAGATACTGTACCCACACACACAGATACTGTACCCACCCACACACAGATACTGTACCCACCCACACACAGATACTGTACCCACCCACACACAGATACTGTACCCAAACAGAGATACTGTACCCAAACAGAGATACTGTACCCACACAGATATACTGTACCCACACACAGATACTGTACCCATACACAGATACTGTACCCACACACAGATACTGTACCCACCCACACACAGATACTGTGCCCACACAGAGATACTGTACCCACACAGATACATATACTGTACCCACACAGAGATAGTGTACCCACCCACACACAGATACTGTACCCACACACAGATACTGTACCCACACACAGATACTGTACCCACACACAGATACTGTACCCAAACAGAGATACTGTACCCAAACAGAGATACTGTACCCACACAGATATACAGTACCCACACACAGATACTGTACCCACACACAGATACTGTACCCACCCACACACAGATACTGTGCCCACACAGAGATACTGTACCCACACAGATACATATACTGTACCCACACAGAGATACTGTACCGACACACACAGATACTGTACCCACCCACACACAGATACTGTACCCACACAGAGATACTGTACCCACACAGACACAGATACTGTACCTACACAGAGATACTGTACCCACACAGATACATATACTGTACCCACACAGAGATATTGTACCCAAACAGATACTGTGCCCACACAGAGATACTGTACCCACACAGATACATATACTG
>NC_034189.2:6570109-6585109 GCF_002021735.2 Oncorhynchus kisutch | reverse complement strand
ATACTGTCTATACACACTATCCTATATAACTACTGTCTATACACACCATCCTATATAACTACTGTCTATACTGTCTATACACACCATCCTATATAACTACTGTCTATACTGTCTATACACACTATCCTATATAACTACTGTCTACACTGTCTATACACACTATCCTATATAACTACTGTCTATACTGTCTATACACACTATCATATATAACTACTGCTACTATTATATTAATATACTGTCTATACACAATACTCAATACTCAATTGTAGACCTGCACAAGGCTGGGATGGGCTACAGGACAATGGGCAAGCAGCTTGGTGAGAAGGCAACAACTGTTGGAGCAATTATTAGAAAATGGAAGAAGTTCAAGATGACGGTCAATCGCCCTCAGTCTGGGGCTCTAATCAAGATCTCACCTCGTGGGGCATCAATGATCATGAGGAAGGTGAGGGATCATCCCAGAACTACACGGCAGGACCTGGTCAATGACCTGAAGAGAGCTGGGACCACAGTCTCAAAGAAACCATTAGTAACACACCATCATGGATTAAAATCCTGCAGCGCACGCAAGGTCCCCCTGCTCAAGCCAGCGCATGTCCAGGCCCGTCTGAAGTTTTCCAATGACCATCTGGATGATCCAGAGGAGGAATGGGAGAAGGTCATGTGGTCTGATGAGACAAAAATAGATGTTTTTGGTCTAAACTCCACTCGCCGTGTTTGGAGGAAGAAGAAGGATGAGTACAACCCCAAGAACACCATCCCAACCGTGAAGCATGGAGGTGGAGACATCATTCTTTGAGGATGCTGTTTTGCAAAGGGGACAGGACGACTGCACTGTATTGAGGGGAGGATGGATGGGGCCATGTTGGCCAACAACCTCCTTCCCTCAGTAAGAGAATTGAAGATGGGTCGTGGCTGGGTCATCCAGCATGACAACGACCCGAAATACACAGCCAGGGCAACTAAGGAGTGGCTCCGTAAGAAGCATCTCAAGGTCCTGGAGTGGCCTAGCCAGTCTCCAGGCCTGAACCCAATAGAACATCTTTGGAGGGAGCTGAACGTCCGTATTACCCAGCGACAGCCCCGAAACCTGAAGGATCTGGAGAAGGTCTGTATGGAGGAGTGGGCAAAAATGCTGCAGTGTGTGCAAACCTGGTCAAGAACTACAGGAAACGTATGATCTCTGTAATTGCAAACAAAGGTTTCTGTACCAAATATTAAGTTCTGCTTTTCTGATGTATCAAATACTTATTTCATGCAATAAAATGCAAATTAATTACTTAAAAATCATACAATGTGATTTTCTGGATTTTTGTTTTAGATTCCGTCTCTCACAGTTGAAGTGTACCTATGATAAAAATTACAGACCTCTACATGCTTTGCAACTAGGAAAACCTGCAAATTCGTCAGTGGATCAAATACTTGTTCTCCCCACTGTATGTTATATAATAGCTTTAACTACTGTTAAATTTTTTCTTGGCTAACAGGCATGTAAACAAACTTGTGGACCAAATTTGGTCACGAATGGAATATTTCTGTCATCTTTAATTTCAGCTCAAGAAACATGGGACGAACACATTACATGTTGTGTTTATATTTTCATTGCTTGTTCTGATGTAAATAAAAGGTACATACTGTTATTTTATTATTATTATTATTATTATTATTATTATTATTATTATTATTATTATTGTACTGGTAGATATTACTGCTGTTGAAGCTAGAAACGTTATGCTGCACCTGCGATATCTGCAAAATCTGCGGACAAGACCATTAAACTTTGATTTGGTTTGTCTTGCTGTTATTAATAGCTGTTAATAGTTGACTGCTGTTAGCGCTGAAACTAGATTAGAATGAAGTGCTAAAAATCTGAATTATGAAGGCTGCAATAAAGACAGCAACGTAAACCATATTTTTTCTCTCTCGCTCTCTCTCTAAAACCCAAGGTGAAGTCCACTTGGGATAGACAGCAAGAGAAATGGCCACCCACAACAAAGACTCTCATTGTTTTAGTGTGTTCTAGAACACGCCCCATATTTCTGCTGTGTATTCTAGAATACAGGCCTACAGTATGAGAGAGGGTCAAGTTATGAGTCCCACAGTCCCACATCAAAAGAGGTTTCAGGGACGTTTCTGGGGGTTTCTGAAACCTTAAAACCCTTTAACCCTGACCTTTAACCCTGACCTCCCGGACATCCTGTCAATGTGAGAAACACAGGATACGCTCATGGTAGACGGACAGACGGAGGGACAGTGTGTGTGTGTGTGAGTGAGTAGTCTTTTGAGAGTTTCAAGGGCGTTGGTTTCCTGTTCTGTTCTAGTAGGTAGACCTATTGACCTGACAGCATGGCTTAGACAGCTATATAAACTGTTCCCTCTGTCTCTCTCTCTCTCTGTCTCTCTCTCTCTCTCTCTCTCTCAGACTCTGCGGTAGGTATGTAGCTAATGTAACAGCGTCTGCTCGTTTGCGGTGGATCACAAACCTAACTGCTTCATACTGGGAGGGCCCCGTTAAACTGGTGGTACAAAGGGGTGAGAGGGAGGTAAGGAACGAGAGAGAGAGAGAAAGAGCGGGAGGGAGGGAGGGAGGGAGGGAGGGAGGGAGGGAGGGAGGGAGGGAGGGAGGGAGGGAGGGAGGGAGGGAGAGAGAGGGAGAGAGAGAGGGAGGTAACTAATGGGTAGATTCTTGTTTTCTATGGTTGCGTTATATTCCTGTGCATCGATGTTTCAAAATATGTACAGACGGAGTACGCATCCAGTAAGTGCCCTCAACGCTCCTCTTACTTTGATATGGATTCATTCTCTGTTCTCATGCTTGAGAATCCCCCCATGTCTTACCCCCCTCCCCCTCGTAGCGTCCCAATCTAACAGACCTAGACTGTCCTACCCCCCACTTTCCATAGCTAACAGAACTAGACTGTCTAACCCCAGTCCCTCTTCTCCCTCATCATACATGACAAATAGACCAACTAGGTTGATTCATGGCTTAACATAGTGCTAAATATAATTTGGGCAGTATAAATGCCATTTGGACATGGTTCACTGACTTTTGGGTTTGGAAACCGACTTCCTATGATTGTACATGGCAAATGGACATAACATCCTGATTTGGCACTTTCAATACACATATTGCATTTGGACATTTCATATGGCGTTTGGCAATGGTTCACTGACTTTGACTTTTGACTTTTTATGAAATCATATTGCAAATGGACAAAACATATGCCTTGTGGAAAGTTTTAAAAAAAATGACAATAAAATATGACAAAAGTATGTTCATACAATATAATTGACACAAACATCAAAAGAATTTCGAAAAACAGTCCAAAAAGCATTTTTAAGGGGGTGATACATTTTTGGAAAATAAATTCACATTTTGACTTGATGTGCAAGCGCACTCGCCATATATTGGATTTTTGCTGTGTGACACTTGGCATTTGCCATATGACATTTGACATAAACTTTGAATTAAATGCCGTCCATTTGAGTGGCATTGGACATTGTGTATATGTTTCGTACAGTGCCAATATGTTCCCATTCATTTTTGTCCATTTCAGGGGGGTCTTCCCTTCCATACCTAACAGACCTAGACTGTCTTACCCCCCCACCTTCCATACCTAACAGACCTAGACTGTCTAACCCCCACCTTCCATACCTAACAGACCTAGACTGTCTAACCCCCAGACCTTCCATACCTAACAGACCTAGACTGTCTAACCCCCAGACCTTCCATACCTAACAGACCTAGACTGTCTAACCCCCAGACCTTCCATACCTTCCAAAACAACATGGAGAAAACAAAACACAGGGGTGACTAAACCTATCTAGCATCTCATTAGTGCACCTCTCGTTAAATTATATAGCATTTTCCATTCCGTAATTCAACATTCCACCTTGTTTGTTTTCACACAGATAATTAGGTGTAAAATGCGTTTATAGTTTTACATTATGTAAACAATGGGGTTTACTAGACCTGTTTATTGTTGTTATGGTTGTTATCGCAGACCAGACACACACACACACAATTACTCTCCCATCATAAAGGACCAGACAAACCGCTCAGTGAGAAACCAGGGATAGACAATTATCACTCCAGTTATAAGTTAGCCTCAGAGCCTGATCTAGGATCAGTACAGGACTTCAGTCATAACCTTAACTAATTGAGTTTTAAATACAAAACTGACCTAAAGTCACATTTAATTAAATTCTAATAATTATCTCTAAACCATTCAAAACACCTCACTAATCTGGGCATTGTTTTCAGAATTGTATTTATTTACTTTTAAATATTACGATATATATATTTATATTTTTATAACCTCTATTGTGAAGGTGAAATAAAGGGTGTGTGTGTGTGTGTGTGTGTGTGTGTGTACACCCCATGTTTTGAAGGTTGCCAAGATCAGTCATTGCTCTCAACAGATGTAGTTTATAAGAGAAACACACACACACACCTTGGTGTGGTGCAGAGCAGCAGGTTTTAACACCTCCATCTTGTTTATATTTAACCTTTATTTAACTAGTCAAGTCAGTTAAGAACAAATTCTCATTTACAATGACGGCCAAGTAACAGTGAGTTTAACTGCCTTGTTCAGGGGCTGAACGACAGATTTTTACCTTGTCAGCTTGGGAGATTCGGTCTAGCAACCTTTCGGTTAGTAGTCCAATGCTCTAACCACTAGGCTACCTGCTCTAACCAGTAGGCTACCTGCTCTAACCACTAAGCTACCTGCTCTAACCACTAGGCTACCTGCTCTAACCAGTAGGCTACCTGCTCTAACCAGTAGGCTACCTGCTCTAACCACTAGGCTACCTGCTCTAACCACTAGGCTACCTGCTCTAACCACTAGGCTACCTGCTCTAACCACTAGGCTACCTGCTCTCACCACTAAGCTACCTGCTCTAACCACTAGGCTACCTGCTCTAACCAGTAGGCTACCTGCTCTAACCACTAAGCTACCTGCTCTAACCACTAGGCTACCTGCTCTAACCACTAGGCTACCTGCTCTAACCACTAAGCTACCTGCTCTAACCACTAGGCTACCTGCTCTAACCACTAGGCTACCTGCTCTAACCACTAGGCTACCTGCTCTAACCACTAGGCTACCTGCTCTAACCACTAGGCTACCTGCTCTAACCACTAGGCTACCTGCTCTAACCACTAGGCTACCTGCTCTAACCACTAAGCTACCTGCTCTAACCACTAGGCTACCTGCTCTAACCACTAGGCTACCTGCTCTAACCATAAGGCTACCTGTCTCTAACCAGTAGGCGACCTGCTCTAACCACTATGCTACCTGCTCTAACCACTAGGCTACCTGCTCTAACCAATAGGCTACCTGCCGCCCCATCTGAGCTGCGTGTTGATTGAACTGATGATAATAGTGCCAACAAAGAGGGCTGCTTCTAGCTCTTGGTAAACTGTGTTTACATTGTTAAACCAGCCATCATATATGGTTTGACCAGTGCCAATGACTTCCCATTTATTGTTGTCCATTTCAGTGGGGTGTTCCCTTACATTGTTAAACCAGCCATCAGTAGCACTCGGAGGCTGCTGCCTATATACAAAACTGTTCAAAAGTTTGGGGTCACTTAGAAATGTCCCTGTTTTTTAAAGAAAATCCGATTTTTGTCCATTAAAATAACATCAAAATCATCGGAAATAAAGTGCATATTGCAGCTGGAAACGGCAGATGTTTTGAGGGGGAATATCTACAGAGGCCCATTATCAGTAACCATCTGTGTTCCAATGGCACGTTGTGTTAGCTAATCCAAGTTTATCATTTTAAAAGGCTAATTGATCATTAGAAAACCCACAGCTGGAAACTGTTGTCCTGATTAAAGAAGCAGTAAAACTGTCCTTCTTTAGACTAGTTGAGTATCTGGAGCATCAGCATTTGTGGGTTTGATTACAGGCTCAAAATGGCCAGCAACAAAGACTTTAATTTTCTAGACATCTACAGACGGTGTAGGTCAGACCCAAAATGACAAATTCCAGCCCCTAACACCAAAGTGGTCTGGTCTTTAGTATGTTTAGGAATGAAGTGAAGAATGAAGTAAATGAGGTAGAGAGGGAAGGATAGATGTAGGGATGGAGGGGGTATGTTGGGAGGGAGGAAGGAGGTAGAGAGGGAAGGATAGATGTAGGGATGGAGGGGGTATGTTGGGAGGGAGGAAGGAGGTAGAGAGGGAAGGATAGATGTAGGGATGGAGGGGGTATGTTGGGAGGGAGGAAGGAGGTAGAGATGTAAGGATAGATGTAGGGATGGAGGGGGTATGTTGGGAGGGAGGAAGGAGGTAGAGATGGAAGGATAGATGTAGGGGGTATGTTGGGAGGGAGGAAGGAGGTAGAGATGGAAGGATAGATGTAGGGATGGAGGGGGTATGTTGGGAGTGAGGAATGAGGTGTAGAGGGAGGGAGAGATGTAGGAAGGGAGGAAGGGAGGGAGGAACGAGGTATGGAGGAGAGAGGGAGGGAGGGAAGGGGTACGGAGAGTCACATTTTCCTTAAATAAAAGTGTGTAACGGTGTGTCTCGGGACAAGTTAAGGGTAATTGTGTTCTATGCGACTGCCAGGTCTTCAGTTAACATGGGCTTTTTGGAGGGAGAGGCTGGTACAGCCAGGGCGCTGCCCAAACACACTCATGACACGCTTGGTGTGTGTGTGTTCATGACAATCCTCTCCATGAACCTTGACACGTCTTTTATACCGAACGACCGACCGACAGACCGACAGACCGACCGACCGACCGACCGACCGACAGACCGACAGACCGACAGACCGACAGAAGTGCCACCATGACTTCAGATGTATATTATTATATTCATTGGAAAATCTGATTATGCAAAGAACATTTTACTTCATTATGTTCACTGTAAACAGTCTTCAGAAAGAATTCACAAGCTTCTCACTTATTCCACATTTTGTTGTGTCACAGCCTGAATTTGAATTCAGCCTTGATTAAAATGTAGATTTTATGTCAACAAAACCCCATAATGCCAAAGTGGAATTATGTTTTTAGACATTTATTTTTTATTTTTTATTAATCGATGACTCAAGGCTCAACGTCTTGAGTCAATAAATATTCAATCCCTTTTGCTACGGCAAGATTAAATAAATGTAGGAGCAAAGAAAACTCTGCTTCAAGAAAAAGTCCATCAGTCGAGCAGTGAAAACTCAGATTCAATGACAAAGACCAGAGTTTTTTTTCCCCACAATGCCTCGCAAAGAAGGGCACCATTTTCACAGAGCTTGAATAAATTTCTTAAAGAATAATAGACAAATGTTTCCCAATTCAAGTGTGAAAAGCTCTCAGAGACTTACCTAGTAAGACTCACAGCTGTAATCACTGCCGAAAGGTGATTCTAACATGTGAATCTGAATACGAATGAAAATATATTTGTGTTGAATTTTAAATTAATGAAAAAATGTATATACATTTTTATAGTTCTACGTTACAGAGTATTTCGTGTAGATCGTTGACCAAAAATGGCAATTAAATACATGTTTTATCCCACCTTGTAACACAACAAAGTGTGGATAGTTTCCGAAGGCTCTGTATCTAGATGAGTTGATTAATACAGGCTCTGTATCTAGATGAGTTGATTAATACAGGCTCTGTATCTAGATGAGTTGATTAATAAAGGCTCTGTATCTAGATGAGTTGATTAATAAAGGCTCTGTATCTAGATGAGTTGATTAATAACAAACAAAACTTTTAATTAATATTCATGAACAAACGCAACAAAATATTATACTCAACAGAAAGTATAAAACCCATTGACTTGAATACAGTTTATTTTGTATATTGATACATAATGCACAAATATATACTGCTCTCAAAACAGAAATCTCTTCATTAACATTTCTATAATTCTGTCAGGAAGCAATACTGTGAAGGCTAAACCATTCTTTAGGAAGCAATACTGTGAAGGCTAAACGATTCTTTAGGAAGCAATACTCTGAAGGCTAAACGATTCTTTAGGAAGCAATACTGTGAAGGCTAAACGATTCTTTAGGAAGCAATACTGTGAAGGCTAAACGATTCTTTAGGAAGCAATACTGTGAAGGCTAAACGATTCTTTAAGGCAGCAATACTGTGAAGGCTAAACGATTCTTTAAGGCAGCAATACTGTGAAGGCTAAACGATTCTTTAAGGCAGCAATACTGTGAAGGCTAAACGATTCTTTAAGGCAGCAATACTGTGAAGGCTAAACGATTCTTTAAGGCAGCAATACTGTGAAGGCTAAACGATTCTTTAAGGCAGCAATACTGAATACTTGAATACAGTTTATTTTGTATATTGATACATAATGCACAAATATATACTGCTCTCAAAACAGAAATCACTTCATTAACATTTCTATAATTCTGTCAGGTAGCAATACTGTGAAGGCTAAACCATTAACAGTATATAATGGCAAGTTGTTCTAGTGAAGAGGGACAGTCATCTTGGGTAACAGCATTGGACTGACGGTCACTGAGGGTTTCGGGTCCTCATTCCAGCAGGATTGTCTAGGCTTTATAGCAAAATTTGTTGCAGTAAAAGGATTATCTATAAGGCTTTTGGCAGCTTCATATTTAAAGATACATTCTGTGTTTTTTTTTGGGGGGGGGGTGGGGGGGGTGTCACAATGATCACCAGCCACTTGTTTTGGGAAACAGAGGGATTTTCCATAAGCCTTTGGGGGGGTGCCAGCCGCTTCTTTAAGGCTACAGTTAGAGCTATCTATCTATCAACCTGTCTACCTATCTATCTACCTACCTACCTATCTATCTATCAACCTGTCTACCTATCTATCTACCTACCTAACTACCTATCTATCTATCAACCTGTCTACCTATCTATCTACCTAACTAACTATCTATCAACCTGTCTACCTATCTATCTACATACCTAACTACCTACCTATCTATCTACCTACCTAACTATCTATCTATCAACCTGTCTACCTATCTACCTACCTATCTACCTATCTATCTATCAACCTGTCTACCTATCTATCTACCTACCTAACTATCTATCAACCTGTCTACCTATCTACCTACCTATCTACCTATCTATCTATCAACCTGTCTACCTATCTATCTACCTACCTATCTATCTATCAACCTGTCTACCTATCTATCTACCTACCTACCTATCTATCTATCAACCTGTCTACCTATCTATCTACCTACCTAACTACCTACCTATCTATCTATCAACCTGTCTACCTATCTATCTACCTACCTAACTACCTATCTATCAACCTGTCTACCTATCTATCTACCTACCTAACTACCTACCTATCTATCTATCTATCTATCTATCTATCTATCTATCTATCTATCTATCTATCTATCTATCAACCTGTCTACCTATCTATCTACCTACCTATCTATCTATCAACCTGTCTATCTACCTACCTAACTACCTACCTATCTATCTATCAACCTGTCTACCTATCTATCTACCTACCTAACTACCTATCTATCAACCTGTCTACCTATCTATCTACCTACCTAACTACCTACCTATCTATCTACCTACCTAACTATCTACCTATCTATCTATCAACCTGTCTACCTATCTATCTACCTACCTACCTATTTATCTATCAACCTGTCTACCTATCTATCTACCTACCTAACTATCTATCAACCTGTCTACCTATCTACCTACCTATCTACCTATCTATCTATCAACCTGTCTATCTACCTACCTAACTACCTACCTATATATCTATCAACCTGTCTACCTATCTATCTACCTACCTAACTACCTACCTATCTATCTATCAACCTGTCTACCTACCTACCTACCTACCTATCTACCTACCTACCTACCTACCTACCTACCTACCTACCTACCTACCTACCTACCTACCTACCTATCTATCAACCTGTCTATCTATCAACCTGTCTATCTATCAACCTGTCTACCTATCCATCTACCTACCTACCTATCTATCAACCTGTCTACCTATCCATCTACCTACCTACCTATCATCCTGTCTATCTATCAACCTGTCTACCTATCTGTCTATCAACCCGTCTACCTATCTATCTATCTACCTACCTACCTACCTATCATCCTGTCTATCTATCAACCTGTCTACCTATCTGTCTATCATCCTGTCTATCTATCAACCTGTCTACCTATCTGTCTATCAACCTGTCTACCTATCAACCTGTCTGTCTGTCTGTCTGTCTGTCTGTCTGTCTGTCTGTCTGTCTGTCTGTCTGTCTGTCTGTCTGTCTGTCTGTCTGTCTGTCTGTCTGTCTGTCTGTCTGTCTGTCTGTCTGTCTGTCTGTCTGTCTGTCTGTCTGTCTGTCTGTGTCTGTCTGTCTGTCTGTCTGTCTGTCTGTCTGTCTGTCTGTCTGTCTGTCTGTCTGTCTGTCTGTCTGTCTGTCTGTCTGTCTGTCTGTCTGTGTCTGTGTCTGTGTCTGTGTCTGTCTGTGTCTGTCTGTCTGTCTGTGTCTGTGTCTGTGTCTGTCTGTCTGTGTCTGTGTCTGTGTCTGTCTATACATTACTTTGATCATGGTTTGCATTTGTAGGCTATAACAATACATTCACTTTGGCAAAACCTGAACTGAAAAACAAATGTGTGTGTGTGTGTGTCTCACACGCAGCATGATATCTAATAATCACCAGCCTCCGAACACGATGAACAAATCCATGACTTAACCCAGCACAGGGAACAAGGGAAAGTTGAAAGAGACAAGGGAGGAAGATCTATCCCCCTCTCTGCATGAAGAAAAGAAGATAGGAGCGCCTAGCTGTGAAAAGAGGGCAACATTTTCTTGACGACATGAAGGAAGGAGGGATGAAAGAGGAATTAGAGGGAGAGAGAGAGAGACAGAAAAAAAGGAGGGATGAGAGGAATTAGAGGGAGAGAGAGAGCGAGAAAAAGAAGGAGGGATGAAAGAGGAATTAGAGGGAGAGAGAGAGAGACAGAAAAAAAGAAGGAGGGATGAGAGGAATTAGAGGGAGAGAGAGAGCGAGAAAAAGAAGGAGGGATGAACGAGGAATTAGAGGGAGGGAGAGAGAGAAAAAAAGAAGGAGGGATGAAAGAGGAATTAGAGGGAGAGAGAGAGAGAAAAAGAAGGAGGGACGAAATAGGAATTAGAGGGAGAGAGAGAGAGAGAGAAAAAGAGAAGGAGGGATGAAAGAGGAATTAGAGGGAGGGAGAGAGAGAAAAAGAAGGAGGGATGAACGAGGAATTAGAGGGAGAGGGAGAGAGAGAAAAATAAGGAGGGATGAAAGAGAAATTAGAGGGAGAGGGAGAGAGAGAGAGAGAGAGAAAAAAAGAAGGAGGGATGAAAGAGGAATTAGAGGGAGAGAGAGAGAGAAAAAGAAGGAGGGATGAACGAGGAATTAGAGGGAGAGGGAGAGAGAGAAAAAGAAGGAGGGATGAACGAGGAATTAGAGGGAGAGAGAGAGAGAGAAAAAGAAGGAGGGATGAACGAGGAATTAGAGGGAGAGGGAGAGAAAAAGAAGGAGGGAGAGACATTAAAGGAGATGGGGAATGAAAGTGAACGGGGAGAGGGTTCAGTACTGGGGCGAGACCAGGGTAGGAACACACAGACACACAGACTGAACTCTCTAATTGAATTTTATAGTATTATTTTTGCAGATGATTGATGGAAAAGTGTTGTGCCATGAACAGAATAGGATGCCAGTGACAGTTACCAGGCTACGTAGTGGGAGATTTCAAAGATCAGACGAGGAGATGTGGGGAAGTCATTTGTTGATGTGTTGCAAAATTCTTTCTCTCGTTTCCTCTCTCATTTAACTTTAACACGTTAGTCGCACACGAACGGTCAAACGTTTTTAGACACACCTCCTCATTCCAGGGTTGTTCTTTATTTGTACTATGTTCTACATTGTAGAATAATAGTGAAAACATCAAAACTATGAAATAACACATATGGAATCATGTAGTAACCAAAAAAGTGTTAAACAAATCAAAACGTATTTTATATTTGAGATTCTTCAAAGTAGCCACCCTTTGTCTTGATGACAGCTTTGCACACTGTTGGTACGAAAAACCTGTGAATGAGTAGGTATTTTCTAAAACCTGTGAATGAGTAGGTATTTTCTAAAACCTGTGAATGAGTAGGTATTTTCTAAAACCTTAGAATGAGTAGGTATTTTCTAAAACGTTTGACCGGTTTGTGTATACCGGATGCTTGAATCCAGAGCAATTAGGGTTAAGTGCCTTGCTCAAGGGCACATCGGGAGATTTTCCACCTAGTCGGCTCAGGGATTTGAACCAGTGACTTTTCAGTGGCTGCTAACACTCTTATCAGCTCGGCTACCCTGCCACCCTCCTGCTCCTCTTCTTCTCTCTTCTAGGTTATTCAATCAGTTGTTCTTTTCTTTGGCTTTTCTCTTCCTCTGTTGTCTTCCTCTGTTGTTTTCCTCTGTTGTTTTCCTCTGTTGTTTTCCTCTGTTGTTTTCCTCTGTTGTTCTCCTCTGTTGTTTTCCTCTGTTGTTTTCCTCTCCTTGTCATCTTTTTATTTAGCTAGTTGTTCATTTAGTTCCTTTAGCAGGTCCACTGAACGGTCCGACCATCTTCATGGCTGCATAGTTCTAGATGTGAGAAGAGAGAGGGAATGAAATAACACTCTCACTCACACACACACACACACACACACACACACACACACACACCACACACACACACACACACACACACACACACACACACCCTCACACACACAAACACACACACTCTCACACACACACACTCTCACACACACACACAATCTCACACTCACACACACACACACACTCTCACACACACACACACACACACACACACACACACACACACACACACACACACACACACACACACACACACACACACACACACACACACACACACACACACACACACATTCAACATTTCTATCTTACGTTCAGAAAAAAATATTATCTGCATTGATTTTTTTATCCTCACCATTCATCGCTTATATTAGGAAACACAGACATACACCCACCCACCCCTACACACATCATCCCTTATATTAGGAAACATCTATCTATCTATCTTATATTAGGAAACACACTCTCACACTCACACACACACACACACTCTCACACACACACACACACACACACACACACACACACACACACACATTCAACATTTCTATCTTACGTTCAGAAAAAAATATTATCTGCATTGATTTTCTAATCCTCACCATTCATCGCTTATATTAGGAAACACAGACATACACCCACCCACCCCTACACACATCATCCCTTATATTAGGAAACACAGACATACACCCACCCACCCCTACACACATCATCCCTTATATAAGGAAACACAGACATACACCCACCCACCCCTACACCCATCATCCCTTAAATTAGGAAACACAGACATACACCCACCCATCCACCCACCCCTACACACATCCCTTATATTAGGAAACACAGACATACACCCACCCACCCACCCACCCCTACACCCATCATCCCTTATATTAGGAAACACAGACATACACCCACCCACCCCTACACCCATCATCCCTTATATTAGGAAACACAGACATACACCCACCCACCCCTACACACATCCCTTCATCAACTCACAGGGAAGGAGTAGAGGAAGACTCCGATGAAGAGGAAGAGGAAGAAGAGGAGGATGAAGAGGAGGATGAGGAATTTGTATCTCCCCCACAGGATGTACTTCAATGTCTTGTAGGGAGAGGAGAACCACAGGAACGATGTCTCAGGACGTCTAGAGAAAAGAGAGAGAGGAGGGAGAGAGAGGAGGGAAGGGAGGGAGAGAGGGAAGAGAGGGGAGGGGAGGGAGGGGAGAGAGAGGGGAGAGAGAGAGGAGAGAGAGAGGGGGGAGAGAGGGGAGAGAGAGAGGGGAGAGAGGGGAGAGAGAGAGGAGAGAGAGATGAGAGAGAGAGGGGAGAGAGAGGAGAGAGAGAGGGGGAGAGAGGGGAGAGAGAGGGGGAGAGAGGGGAGAGAGAGGGGGAGAGAGGGGAGAGAGGGGAGAGAGAGGGGGAGAGAGAGGGGGGAGAGAGGGGAGAGAGAGGGGAGAGAGAGGGGAGAGAGAGAGGGGGGAGAGAGAGATGGTAGAGGGGGGAGAGGGGGAGAGGGGGGAAGAGAGAAGGGGGAGAGAAAGGGGGGAGAGAGGGGAACGAGAGAGGGGGAGAGAGGGGAGAGAGAGGGGGAGAGAAAGGGGGGAGACCGAGGGGAGAGGAGAGCGGGGAGAAGGGAGAGAGGGGAGAGAGAGAGGGGAGAGAGAGGGTGGAGATAGGGGAGAGAGAGCGGGGAGAGAGAGGGGGGAGAAGAGGGGAGAGATGGGGAGATGAGGGGAGAGGAGGGGAGAGGAGGGGTGAGAGAGGGGAGAGAGACGAGGGGGAGAGGGAAGGCGGGAGGAGGGGGAGATAGACGGGGGAGAGATGGGGGGAGAGAGGGGAGAGAGGGAGAGAGAGGGGGGAGGGAGAGGGGTGAGAGGAGGAGGGGGGAGAGAGGGGAGCAGAGGGGGGAGAGAGGGGAGAGAGGGGGGAGAGAGGGGGGAGATAGGGGGAGAGAGAGGGGGGAGAGAGGGGAGAAGAGAGGGGAAGAGAGGGGGGAGAGAGGGGAGAGAGAGGGGGGGGGGAGAGAGAGGGAGAGAGAGGGGGGAGAGAGAGAAGAGAGAGGAGAGAGAGAGAGAGAGAGAAGAGAGAGGAGAAAGAACGAGACGAGAAGAGAAGGAGGAGAGAGAGGAGAGGAGGACAAGAGGAGAGAGAGAGAGAGGAGAGGAGAGAGAGAGGAGAGAGAGAGAGAAGAGCAGAGAAGAGGAGAACGAGACAGAGAGAGAGGAGAGAATAAGAGGAGAGAACGAGAGAGAGCAGGATGAGATAGAGGAGAAAGAGGATGGAAAGAGAGAGAGAGAGATAAAGACAAAAGAGAGCATTGAAGGAGAGTTAGAGAGGAACGAGCCTCCTGCCCAATGTATGACCATATTAGAGAGGACATATTTCCCTCAGATTACACAGATCCA
>NC_034189.2:6550109-6565109 GCF_002021735.2 Oncorhynchus kisutch | reverse complement strand
TCTTTAGGTCGACAGCGTCTTCCCCAAACACATGGACATTATATACTTTACAGGAATGGCCTTTTATTTGGAGATTGTTTGAAGAAAATGATTTCTCTCGATTGTTACACCTAGCCCAACTTACCCACTGTAGCAGCTGAGGCCAGCAGAGAAAAGGGCAAAGCAAGAGATCGAGGAAGATGTTATTAGATTTTTTTTTTTAAAGTAAAGATGAAAGAAAATATTAAATCTTAACCAAAGTCCAAAAGTGAATGTTATCATGACAGAACAGGTTCAAAGATGTGTTCACATTGGCAACGTTCAGTTGGTTTCTAGTTACAGTTGGTGACTAGTTACAGTTGGTTACTAGTTACACTTGGTGACTAGTTACAGTTGGTTTCTAGTTACAGTTGGTTACTAGTTACAGTTGGTTACTAGTTACAGTTGGTTTCTAGTTACAGTTGGTTTCTAGTTACAGTTGGTTTCTAGTTACAGTTGGTTTCTAGTTACTAGTTACAGTTGGTTACTAGTTACTAGTTACTAGTTACAGTTGGTTACTAGTTACTAGTTACAGTTGGTTACTAGTTACTAGTTACAGTTGGTTACTAGTTACTAGTTACAGTTGGTTACTAGTTACTAGTTACAGTTGGTTACTGGTTACTAGTTACAGTTGGTTACTAGTTACAGTTGGTTACTAGTTACAGTTGGTTACTAGTTACTAGTTACAGTTGGTTACTAGTTACAGTTGGTTTCTAGTTACTAGTTACGGTTGGTTACTACTTACTTGTTACAGTTGGTTACTAGTTACTAGTTACAGTTGGTTACTAGTTACTAGTTACAGTTGGTTACTAGTTACAGTTGGTTACTAGTTGCTAGTTACAGTTGGTTACTAGTTACAGTTGGTTTCTAGTTACAGTTGGTTTCTAGTTACAGTTGGTTTCTAGTTACAGTTGGTTTCTAGTTACAGTTGGTTTCTAGTTACTAGTTACAGTTGGTTACTAGTTACTAGTTACAGTTGGTTACTAGTTACGGTTGGTTACTAGTTACCAGTTACAGTCGGTTACTAGTTACAGTTGGTTTCTAGTTACAGTTGGTTTCTAGTTACTAGTTACAGTTGGTTACTAGTTACTAGTTACAGTTGGTTACTAGTTACTAGTTACAGTTGGTTACTAGTTACAGTTGGTTACTAGTTACAGTTGGTTTCTAGTTACAGTTGGTTTCTAGTTACAGTTGGTTTCTAGTTACTAGTTACAGTTGGTTACTAGTTACTAGTTACAATTGGTTACTAGTTACTAGTTACAGTTGGTTACTAGTTACGGTTGGTTACTAGTTACTAGTTACAGTTGGTTACTAGTTACAGTTGGTTTCTAGTTACTAGTTACAGTTGGTTACTAGATACTAGTTACAGTTGGTTACTAGTTACTAGTTACAGTTGGTTACTAGTTACAGTTGGTTTCTAGTTACAGCTGGTTTCTAGTTACAGTTGGTTTCTAGTTACAGTTGGTTTCTAGTTACTAGTTACAGTTGGTTACTAGTTAATAGTTACAGTTGGTTACTAGATACTAGTTACAGTTGTTTACTAGTTACTAGTTACAGTTGGTTACTAGTTACAGTTGGTTTCTAGTTACAGCTGGTTTCTAGTTACAGCTGGTTTCTAGTTACAGTTGGTGACTAGTTACAGTTGGTTACTAGTTACAGTTGGTTTCTAGTTACAGTTGGTTTCTAGTTACAGTTGGTGACTAGTTACAGTTGGTTTCTAGTTACAGTTGGTTTCTAGTTACTAGTTACAGTTGGTTACTAGTTAATAGTTACAGTTGGTTACTAGTTACTAGTTACAGTTGGTTACTAGTTACTAGTTACAGTTGGTTACTAGTTACAGTTGGTTACTAGTTACAGTTGGTTACTAGTTACAGTAGGTTACTAGTTACAGTTGGTTACTAGTTACAGTTGGTGACTAGTTACAGTTGGTTTCTAGTTACAGTTGGTGACTAGTTACAGTTGGTGACTAGTTACAGTTGGTTTCTAGTTACAGTTGGTTTATAGTTACAGTTGGTTACTAGTTACAGTTGGTGACTAGTTACAGTTGGTGACTAGTTACAGTTGGTTACTAGTTACAGTTGGTGACTAGTTACAGTTGGTTTCTAGTTACAGTTCGTTTCTAGTTACAGTTGGTTACTCATTACAGTTGGTTGCTAGTTACAGTTGGTTACTAGTTACAGTTGGTTTCTAGTTACAGTTGGTTTCTAGTTACAGTTGGTTACTAGTTACAGTAGGTTACTAGTTACAGTTGGTTTCTAGTTACAGTTGGTTACTAGTTACAGTTGGTTACTAGTTACAGTTGGTTTCTAGTTCCAGTTGGTTTGTAGTTACAGTTGCTGACTAGTTACAGTTGGTTTCTAGTTACAGTTGGTGACTAGTTACAGTTGGTTACTAGTTACAGTTGGTGACTAGTTACAGTTTGTTTCTAGTTACAGTTGGTTACTAGTTACAGTTGGTTACTAGTTACAGTTGGTTACTAGTTACAGTTGGTTTCTAGTTACAGTTGGTTACTAGTTACAGTTGGTTACTAGTTAGTTGGTTTCTAGTTACAGTTGGTTTCTAGTTACAGTTGGTTACTAGTTACAGTTGGTTACTAGTTACAGTTGGTGACTAGTTACAGTTGGTTTCTAGTTACAGTTGGTTACTAGTTACAGTTGGTTACTAGTTACAGTTGGTTACTAGTTACAGTTGGTTACTAGTTACAGTAGGTTACTAGTTACAGTTGGTTACTAGTTACAGTTGGTGACTAGTTACAGTTGGTTTCTAGTTACAGTTGGTGACTAGTTACAGTTGGTTACTAGTTACAGTTGGTTTCTAGTTACA
This sequence comes from Oncorhynchus kisutch, assembly GCF_002021735.2. Lineage (NCBI taxonomy): Eukaryota > Metazoa > Chordata > Actinopteri > Salmoniformes > Salmonidae > Oncorhynchus > Oncorhynchus kisutch. Next base: position 6,562,268 of record NC_034189.2, on the reverse strand, counting down.
GTTGGTTTATAGTTACAGTTGGTTACTAGTTACAGTTGGTGACTAGTTACAGTTGGTGACTAGTTACAGTTGGTTACTAGTTACAGTTGGTGACTAGTTACAGTTGGTTTCTAGTTACAGTTCGTTTCTAGTTACAGTTGGTTACTCATTACAGTTGGTTGCTAGTTACAGTTGGTTACTAGTTACAGTTGGTTTCTAGTTACAGTTGGTTTTTAGTTACAGTTGGTTACTAGTTACAGTAGGTTACTAGTTACAGTTGGTTTCTAGTTACAGTTGGTTACTAGTTACAGTTGGTTACTAGTTACAGTTGGTTACTAGTTACAGTTGGTTTCTAGTTCCAGTTGGTTTGTAGTTACAGTTGCTGACTAGTTACAGTTGGTTTCTAGTTACAGTTGGTGACTAGTTACAGTTGGTTACTAGTTACAGTTGGTGACTAGTTACAGTTTGTTTCTAGTTACAGTTGGTTACTAGTTACAGTTGGTTACTAGTTACAGTTGGTTACTAGTTACAGTTGGTTTCTAGTTACAGTTGGTTACTAGTTACAGTTGGTTACTAGTTAGTTGGTTTCTAGTTACAGTTGGTTTCTAGTTACAGTTGGTTTCTAGTTACAGTTGGTGACTAGTTACAGTTGGTGACTAGTTACAGTTGGTTACTAGTTACAGTTGGTGACTAGTTACAGTTGGTTACTAGTTACAGTTGGTTTCTAGTTACAGTTGGTTACTAGTTACAGTTTGTTACTAGTTACAGTTGGTTACTAGTTACAGTTGGTGACTAGTTACAGTTGGTTATTAGTTACACTTGGTGACTAGTTACAGTTGGTGACTAGTTACAGTTGGTTACTAGTTACAGTTGGTTACTAGTTACAGTTGGTTTCTAGTTACAGTTGGTTACTAGTTACAGTTGGTGACTAGTTACAGTTGGTGACTAGTTACAGTTGGTTATTAGTTACACTTGGTGACTAGTTACAGTTGCTGACTAGTTACAGTTGGTTACTAGTTACAGTTGGTTACTAGTTACAGTTGGTTACTAGTTACAGTTGGTTACTAGTTACAGTTGGTGACTAGTTACAGTTGGTTTCTAGTTACAGTTGGTTACTAGTTACAGTTGGTTACTAGTTACAGTTGGTTACTAGTTACTGGTTACAGTTACCAGGTAATTCAGGTTCTAATTTGGATATAATTTGAGTCGACCACGTGAGAATTGTATGACAGTTTGGAACACAGACACTGGTCTGCGTGTGTTTGACTTTTGTGCAGTAATCATCTTAGTTAAGAGTTTATCTATATTTTGGGAAATGCCTGACATGAAGTGACTCTAGAGTTTTGAATACAGACACGGGTCTGTGTGTTTTGTCAAGAAGACGTTTTCTCACAGTCTGGTTGACGACGTCGTTCCAAGTCTCTGACGTACAGAGAACAAGGACTACAAAGACCAGACACTCTCTAGGGACAGATCAGCTTAAAACTGCCCCTCATTCTCTCAAACACACAAACAAACACACACACACACACACCACCATCATGTCACTCCACACTCCGCCTGTCTGCCTGTGACCTTCAACCCTGACAGGAACAGAAGGTTCAAACACTCTCATGACGCAACACACACCTTTCCTTTAGAGTGTGTGTGTGTGTGTGTGTGTGTGTGTGTGTGTGTGTGTGTGTGTGTGTGTGTGTGTGTGTGTGTGTGTGTGTGTGTGTGTGTGTGTGTGTGTGTGTGTGTGTGTGTGTGTGTGTGTGTGTGTGGCGCCAGGACTGGCATGATTCTGGATCTGGAGGCAATCAACAATGAAAAAAAACAGGCAGGCGGCATGATTTTTAGGGCAGACTTGTGTGTGTGTGTGTGTGTGTGTGTGTGTGTGTGTGTGTGTGTGTGTGTGTGTGTGTGTGTGTGTGTGTGTGTGTGTGTGTGTGTGTGTGTGTGTGTGTGTGTGTGTGTGTGTGTGTGTGTGTGTGTGTGTGTTGGGTGGTGACGTGACCTTCAGCGTGATGTAGAACTGATGAGATGGGCTACAATGCAGTCCACACATTACAATTAGTTGGTGATAGATTGATTTGTGTTGTAACAGTGGTTTTTACAGAGACTTGTCTACTGCTCATGCCCAGTCACTTGGGTGTGTGTGTGTGTGTGTGTGTGTGTCTCTCACACCCGACCGCAAGGCGCTACAGAGGGTAATGAGTACACCCCAGTACGTCACTGGGGCCGAGCTCCCTGCCACTCAAAACCTCTATACCAGGCGGAAAGGTTCCAAGACATGGGAACATAATCTAATTGGGATTTCTTTAACCTAATATTGCAAATGTACTTACGATGTACACTGAACATAAAAATAAACTGAACATGCAACAATTTCGAAGATTTTTCTGAGTTACAGTTCATGTAAGGAAATCAGTAAATAAATAAATAAATTAGACCCTAATCTATGGATTTCACAGGACTGGGCAGGGGTGCAGGGGACCCAGGTCCAGCCAATCAGAATGAGTTTTTCCTCCACAAAAGGGCTTTTATTATAGACAGAAATACTCCTTTTATTGTCCCTAGCACAAGGTGCACCTGTGTAATGATCATGTTGTTTAATCAGCTTCTTGATATGCAACACCTGTCAGGTGGATGGGTTATCTTGGCAAAGGAGAGATGCTCACTAACAGGGGATGTAAACAAAATTTGTGCACAGAATTTTGAGAGAAATAAGCATTCTTTTTTTGTGAGAATGGAACATTTCTGGGGGAAAAAATTCCCCAACACTTCACATGTTAAAATGTATATTTTTGTTCAGTGCAGATCGAAACACTGTTGGAATCATAGAAATACATTATTATTATTTTTCTGATGGTTGATGTTGTTTGTTACAGATTTTGGTTTTTCCGTTTAATGTTTTGAGGTTGGACTTTAATCACGTGCAGTACGTTTAACACATTAAAACGTATCGTTTGCTGTCATCTCGTTAGTCGGGACTGTGTTACACCTGTTCTGTCTTGTCCACCTCGTTAGCAGGAAGGTGTTGCACCTGTGCTGGCCCAGGTGCTAATTAAGAGCGGCTGGCCCAGGTGCTAATTATGAGCGGCTGGCCCAGGTGCTAATTAAGAGCGGCTGGCCCAGGTGCTAATTAAGAGCGGCTGGCCCAGGTGCTAACTAAGAGCGGCTGGCCCAGGTGCTAACTAAGAGCGGCTGGCCCAGGTGCTAACTAAGAGCGGCTGGCCCAGGTGCTAACTAAGAGCGGCTGGCCCAGGTGCTAACTAAGAGTGGCTGGCCCAGGTGCTAATTAAGAGCGGCTGGCCCAGGTGCTCATTAAGAGCGGCTGGCCCAGGTGCTAATTAAGAGCGGCTGGCCCAGGTGCTAACTAAGAGCGGCTGGCCCAGGTGCTAACTAAGAGCGGCTGGCCCAGGTGCTAACTAAGAGTGGCTGGCCCAGGTGCTAATTAAGAGCGGCTGGCCCAGGTGCTAATTAAGAGCGGCTGCCCCAGGTGCTAATTAAGAGATCGGCTGGCCCAGGTGCTAACTAAGAGCGGCTGGCCCAGGTGCTAATTAAGAGCGGCTGGCCCAGGTGCTAATTAAGAGCGGCTGGCCCAGGTGCTAATTAAGAGCGGCTGGCCCAGGTGCTAATTAAGAGCGGCTGGCCCAGTGCTTCAGCTGTCTTGAGAGATGTGGAGGGTCAACACCTTTTTAGTTGGTGCTCCCTATTGGATTTCTCGAAAAGCCTTTATCTGATCTTGACCTGTTTTCTTTTTGCTCAATGTTTTGTTTTGTTTCCTGTCTTTACGTTTGATGTGGGTTTTTCTTTTGTTTTCCTCTTAGTGGACGCACACGGTGGGCATCTTTTAGGTCCCAGTTGTTGTTACTAGGCAACTTTCAGTGGACACACCCACATGAGTGTCATCACCCCCATCAGAACCTTCTCCTAAAACCCCACCTGTTAAGTTTTGGTTGCAGTCAGTGACTCTTTGTTAGTTCCCCCCTTTTTGTTTGAGAGACTATTATTTGGTTTTCTTGCTGGGGAAATGTAACAGTTGTTTTGCACGACAGGGTAGGAACCAAAGTGTTTATCAGCGTTTCCCGTGGAACCCTTATTGCATTCATGGTGTTTACACACAATATATCTCAGGTATTTGTTTTCATTTTATACACTAATGATTGCACATCTTTATCAAGGCTGTTGAATAATTATGGACCTGACTGAGATCCCCCCCCCCCCAAAAAAAATGTTTTTTAAAATAAATAAATGAGTGACAAGAAAAGTCGGGTGGAAGGAAGGGAAGAAAGTTGAATTTAGTTCTAGAAGTATTGGAGTCTTGCTTCACTGAGGATCCAGAACATTGACCAACATTCCTCCTCACCCTAAACCACACACTGGTGCAGAGTTCACTCTCCTTAAGATGTAACAGTTTTAGGATATCATGTTTAAAGGCCTGGGTAAGATGGAAAACCCGTCGTAGCTGGAAGTGTATGGAGAATATCTGAGGAGAGACAGAGAGTCTGGATTAAAGGCCTGGGTAAAACCCATCTAGCTGGTAGTGAAGGGAGAATATCTGAGGAGAGACAGAGAGTCTGGATTAAAGGCCTGGGTAAAACCCATCTAGCTGGTAGTGAAGGGAGAATATCTGAGGAGAGACAGAGAGTCTGGATTAAAGGCCTGGGTAAAACCCATCTAGCTGGTAGTGAAGGGAGAATATCTGAGGAGAGACAGAGAGTCTGGATTAAAGGCCTGGGTAAAACCCATCTTGCTGGTCGTGAAGGGAGAATATCTGAGGAGATACAGAGAGTCTGGATTAAAGGCCTGGGTAAAACCCATCTAGCTGGTAGTGAATGGAGAATATCTGAGTCAGGATTAAGTTGTTCCCTAAACAGTGATCTAAGGCCCGTTTCGTGGTCTTAATTATCTTGGTTACAGTTAGGTCAGCGAGAGTCATCTGACCCTGGGTCTGTGAATGGATTTGAGAATGCCTGAAATTGTAATTTTATTCTTGAATTTGAATTCAAGTAGTAAACAGGATACAGAATTGTAATTCGAATTTGAAGTAAGGGCAAAATAATTGAATTGAGTGAAGTTCAATTAAATTCAAATTCCTTCTATTCCATATTAGGTAATGTAAACAAATGTAAACAAATATACATATCTATAAAACATTAAAACATGTCGCTACATAGGTTTTTTAAAATGTTTTTTTAACTCTTAACCTTTTGCGACTCTAGGGGGCAGTATTTTCATTTTTGGGAAAAAAACGGGATATAGGTTTTGAAAGCGCTGCGTTCGAATGAGTCCCTATTCAACTGTGAGTGTGCTATGAACCAGCTTACGCTTTCTACGTATTCCCCAAGGTGTCTACAGCATTGTGACGTAGTTTTACGCATTTATGTTGAAGAATAGCCGTAGGCGGCCACATTGCGTAAGTGGTCACATGGTGGCTCCGAGAGAGATTCTCACCTAAAATACAGAGGTAGCCATTAGTTCAATCGGTCCTCCTGAAAAATTAATTGTCCCGACGATATTATCGAATAGATATTAGAAAAACACCTTGAGGATGGATTATAAACAACGTTTGCCATGTTTCTGTTGATATTATGGAGCTAATTTGGAATATTTTTCACCGTTTTCGTGACTGCAATTTCCGGGCGATTTCTCAGCCAAACGTGAAGAACAAACGGAGCTATTTCGCCTACAAAAATAATCTTTTGGGAAAAAATTTACTTTGGCTATCTACCTGGGAGTTTCGTGAGTGAAAACATGCGAAGTTCATCAAAGGTAAACGATTGAATTTGATTGCTTTTCTGATTTGTGACAAGGTTGCCTGCTGCTAGCAGGGCATAATGCTATGCTAGGCTATCGATAAACTTACACAAGTGCTTGTCTAGCTTTGGCTGTAAAGCATATTTTGAAAATCTGAGATGACAGGGTGATTAACAACAGGCTAAGCTGTGTCTCAATAGATTTCATTTGTGATTTTCAAGAATATGAATATTTTCTAGGGATATTTATGTCCGTTGCGTTATGCTAATTATTGTCAGGCGATGATTACGCTCCCGCATGCGGGATGGGGAATATCAAGAAAAACAAGACCTGTATGCAAATATTCAAAATTATTATAATTTTTACGAATCGCTTACATTTTGTTCAATATGGGGAAAATGCTACATTTGACAGAAGGCATTAGTTTAACCCTCAAGTTGACCCTGAGGGTCTTCAAAAAGACACCAAACAAATGAAATGGTTGGTGGAAATAATGATATAATATATATATAATGTAATATAATGATCTATTCTAAGCACTAAAAAAGGTTAAGATAATACATGAACATAGTTTCCAGAGAAAAGTTCAATATTCTTTAGTATCTGGGAGACTTCAATTCAACTCTCTGAAATTTATTTGAATTGCACTGGATTCAATTCAGATTGTACATCTTGTGGGGTAATTCAATTCAGATTGTACATCTTCTGGGGTAATTAAATTCTGATTGTACATCTTGTGGGGTAATTCAATTCAGATTGTACATCTTGTGGGGTAATTCAATTCAGATTGTACATCTTGTGGGTAATTCAATTCAGATTGTACATCTTGTGGGGTAATTCAATTCAGATTGTACATCTTGTGGGGTAATTCAATTCAGATTGTACATCTTCTGGGGTAATTAAATTCAGATTGTACATCTTGTGGGGTAATTCAATTCAGATTGTACATCTTGTGGGTAATTCAATTCAGATTGTACATCTTGTGGGTAATTCAATTCAGATTGTACATCTTGTGGGGTAATTCAATTCAGATTGTACATCTTGTGGGTAATTCAATTCAAATTGCAACTCATAACTTGGATAGGAGTCAATTCCAAAATGGTGAATTGAGGCCAACCCTGCTGTAGACTGATCCAAGGTCAGTTTTAAGGGAATTGTCCCCACCTCTTTCATAGGTTTAGGGGGAGTGTAAACTAATCCTAGATCAATATAATCCCAGCCCCCCCCTCCCCAACACACCCACAGTTTTGTGAAGAGGGCACGGCAATGCCTCTTCCACCTCAGGAGGCTGAAAAGATGTGCCGCCATTGAGAGGATCTTGATTGGCCGCATCACCCCTTGCTATGGCAACTGCATCACCGCTTGCTATGGCAACTGTAGCAAAGTGAGGCTTCTTTGAAGAATCTCAAATATAAAATATATTTGTATTTGTTTCGCACCTTTTTGTTGGTTACTCCATGATTCCATTTGTGTTATTTCATAGTTTTGATGTCTTCACTATTATTCTACAATGTAGAAAATAGTACCAACAAAAATTTCAGAAAAACCCTTGGATGAGTAGGTGTGTCCAAACGTTTGACTGATACTGTACATACACTGACACCCCAACAAACACCCTCACACACAGTCACACTGATAGTGATCTAAGGCAGTTTCTGTTCATATGAATTACTACTCAACTTGTTGCCATTGTGAACACACAGTCAACAAGTTGTTTCATACCTTCAATGTGAAAGGAGGATTTCAGAGTTTGAAAACATGCATTAGTTGTCAATAAGAATCACGTGATCAATTAACAGCCCCAGCGAAGGACTTTTCATTACGACACACAAGAACCATACTTATTCTGTCCCAATAGGAATATGCACAAGACAATACGTAGTTAAGTGATTTATTGAGAGAGATGAAACAGTTCTGAGAGATGATGAGAGGAGAGAAGAAGAGAGGGATAGAGAGAAGAAGAAGAGAGAAGAAGAGAGGGATAGAGAGAAGAAGAAGAGAGAGGAAGAGAGGGATAGAGAGAAGAAGAGGAGAGAAGAAGAGAGGGATAGAGAGAAGGATAGAGAGGGATGGAGAGAGGGATAGCGAAAAGAAGAGAGGAATGCAGGGGGATGGAGAGAGTGATATGGATGGAGAGAGGGATATAGATGGATGCAGAGAGGGATGAGAGAAGACGAGCGGGGTAGAGAGGGATAGAGATGGATGGAGAGAGGGATATAGATGGATGGAGAGAGGGATGAGAGAGGGATAGAAATGGATGGAGAGAGGGATGGAGAGTGATAGTGATGGATGGAGAGAGGGATGAGAGAGGGATAGGGATGGATGCAGAGAGGGATGAGAGAAGATGAGCGGGGTAGAGAGGGATAGAGATGGATGGAGAGAGGGATATAGATGGATGGAGAGAGGGATGAGAGAGGGATAGAAATGGATGGAGAGAGGGATGGAGAGTGATAGCGATGGATGGAGAGAGGGATAGAGATGGATGGAGAGAGGGATGAGAGAGGGATAGAGAGGGATAGAGATGGATGGAGAGAGGGATGGAGAGTGATAGAGATGGATGGAGAGAGGGATGAGAGAGGGATAGAGATTGTAGAGAGGGATGGAGAGAAGAAGAGAGGGTAGAGAGGGATGGAGCGGGGTAGAGAGGGATGGAGAGGGGTAGAGAGGGATGGAGAGGGATGGAGAGAAGAAGAGAGGGGTAGAGAGGGTTAGAGAGGGGCAGAGAGAAGAAGAGAGGGGAAAGAGGGATGGAGAGAAGAAGAGATTGTAGAGAGGGATGGAGAGAAGAAGAGAGGGTAGAGAGGGATGGAGCGGGGTAGAGAGGGATGGAGAGGGATGGAGAGGGGTAGAGAGGGATGGAGAGGGATGGAGAGAAGAAGAGAGGGGTAGAGAGGGTTAGAGAGGGGCAGAGAGAAGAAGAGAGGGGTAGAGAGGGATGGAGAGAAGAAGAGAGGGGTAAGAGAGGGATGGAGAGGGATGGAGAGCAGAAGAGAGGGGTAGAGAGGGATGGAGAGCAGAAGAGAGGGGTAGAGAGGGATGGAGAGCAGAACAGAGGGGTAGAGAGGGATGGAGAGGGATGGAGAGGAGAAGAGGGGTAGAGAGGGATGGAGAGGGATGGAGAGCAGAACAGAGGGGTAGAGAGGGATGGAGAGAAGAGGCTCATACGTACATGTTGGCTGGAGGAGCCAGAGATGTTAATAATTGCAGAACTGGTTCCGTCTGTAAACTACAACAAGAACCACAACCACAACACAACCACACAAACTAGTGTTAGCACTAAAGCAGGTTAGGATTAGACCACAGCATTCACCTTTTGACGACAAGTAAAACAGAATTTATCAAAAGTTAGCTTGCACTATATACCGTATTCTTACAAGGCAAATGAATCTTTAGTATTCACATACATTTAGACCACACAAACACACACACACACTCAGAATAGAATAGACATTCAATGGATGATCACAGTCAAGTCAGTCTTCTAAGAGAAACACGTCTGCAATAAATACAGGATCTATACAGTATCGTAATCGGACAGAAAAATACATTTTACGGTGTAAACAATTGATAACGTTGACAGAGAGGCTGATGGGAGTTCCTTGAGGTACATCATGACAACAGCAGACGGAGAAACATGATGTCACGATTAAAATATGACAGCAGCACATTAATACATGTTTTTTAGCATGAAAAGTGTTTAAATGACGCAGTTGTGAAGATGAGAACATTGGAAATGAAATCAGGGCATTGCTAGTTTTGTTGTCCAGTGCATTTTGGGTGTAATCATGGAATTATGACAGAAAAAGAGACCTAGTGTTGTTGGCTTCTTACAAACAAAACACACAAAGAGCCAACTGAACAGTAAAATGACACCCTCACACCCCCCTCAAGCCCTCACGCCCCCCTCAAGCCCTCACGCCCCCCTCACACCCTCACGCCCCCCTCAAGCCCTCACGCCCCCCTCAAGCCCTCACACCCCCCTCAAGCCCTCACACCCCCCTCAAGCCCTCACGCCCCCCTCAAGCCCTCACACCCCCCTCAAGCCCTCACACCCCCCTCAAGCCCTCACACTCCCCTCAAGCCCTCACACCCCCCTCAAGCCCTCACGCCCCCCTCAAGCCCTGACACCCCCCTCAAGCCCTCACGCCCTCACGCCCCCCTCAAGCCCTCACACCCTCACGCCCCCCTCAAGCCCTCACACCCTCACGCCCCCCTCAAGCCCTCACACCCTCACGCCCCCCTCAAGCCCTCACACCCCCCTCAACCCCTCACACCCCCTCTCATACCCTCACGCCCACCTCAAGCCCTCACGCCCCCCTCAAGCCCTCACGCCCCCCCTCAAGCCCTCAAGCCCTCACACCCCCTCTCATACCCTCACGCCCCCCTCAAGCCCTCACGCCCCCCTCAAGCCCTCACGCCCCCTCTCATACCCTCACGCCCCCTCTCATACCCTCACGCCCCCCTCAGGCCCTCACGCCCCCTCTCATACCCTCACGCCCCCCTCAAGCCCTCACGCCCCCCTCAAGCCCTCACACCCCCCTCAAGCCCTCACACCCCCCTCAAGCCCTCACACCCCCCTCAAGCCCTCACGCCCCCCTCAAGCCCTCACACCCCCCTCAAGCCCTCACGCCCTCACGCCCCCCTCAAGCCCTCACACCCTCACGCCCCCCTCAAGCCCTCACGCCCCCCTCAAGCCCTCACACCCCGCTCAAGCCCTCACACCCCCCTCAAGCCCTCACACCCCCCTCAAGCCCTCACGCCCCCCTCAAGGCCCTCACACCCCCCTCAAGCCCTCACGCCCCCTCAAGCCCTCACACCCCCCTCAAGCCCTCACGCCCCCCTCAAGCCCTCACGCCCCCCTCAAGCCCTCACACCCCCCTCAAGCCCTCACACCCCCCTCAAGCCCTCACACCCTCACGCCCCCCTCAAGCCCTCACACCCCCCTCAAGCCCTCACACCCCCCTCAAGCCCTCACACCCTCACGCCCCCCTCAAGCCCTCACGCCCCCCTCTCAAGCCCCCCTCAAGCCCTCACGCCCCCTCTCATACCCTCACGCCCCCCTCAAGCCCTCACGCCCCCCTCAAGCCCTCACACCCCCTCAAGCCCTCACACCCTCACGCCCCCCTCAAGCCCCCCTCAAGCCCTCACGCCCCCCTCAAGCCCTCACGCCCCTTCTCAAGCCCTCACGCCCCCCTCAAGCCCTCACACCCCCTCAAGCCCTCACGCCCCCCTCAAGCGCTCACACCCTCACGCCCCCCTCAAGCCCTCACGCCCTCCTCAAGCCCTCACGCCCCCTCTCAAGCCCTCTAACCCTCAACAAGCACTCGAAACAACCCTATCACCCTCCCAGGTTGCCTCAGTATACTAATATAATAATAATATACTCCACCATCCATTCTCCATTAGTCTGGAAGACACTTTGTTCATGGTGACTACACTGGAAAACCACTGCCAGCATAGTGTGAGAGACTCCACACACTGTAGAGAGACTCCACCCACTGTAGAGAGACTCCACCCACTGTAGAGACTCCACCTACTGTAGAGAGACTCCACCCACTGTAGAGAGACTCCACCCACTGTAGAGAGACTCCACCCACTGTAGAGAGACTCCACCCACTGTAGAGAGACTCCACACACTGTAGAGAGACTCCACCCACTGTAGAGACTCCACCCACTGCAGAGAGACTCCACCCACTGTAGAGACTCCACCCACTGCAGAGAGACTCCACACACTGTAGAGAGACTCCACCCACTGTAGAGACTCCACCCACTGCAGAGAGACTCCACCCACTGTAGAGAGACCACCCACTGTGTAGAGACTCCACCCACTGTAGAGAGACTCCACCCACTGTAGAGAGACTCCACCCACTGTAGAGAGACTCCACCCACTGTAGAGAGACTCCACCCACTGTAGAGACCCCACCCACTGTAGAAACTCCACCCACTGTAGAGACTCCACCCACTGTAGAGACTCCACCCACTGTAGAGACTCCACCCACTGTAGAGAGACCACCCACTGTAGAGACTCCACCCACTGTGTAGAGACTCCACCCACTGTAGAGACTCCACCCACTGTAGAGACTCCACCCACTGTAGAGAGACTCCACCCACTGTAGAGACCCCACCCACTGTGTAGAGACTCCACCCACTGTAGAGAGACTCCACCCACTGTAGAGACCCCACCCACTGTGTAGAGACTCCACCCACTGGACAGAGACTCCACCCACTGGACAGAGACTCCACCCACTGGACAGAGACTCCACCCACTGGATATAGACTCCACCCACTGCAGAGCGACTCCACCCACTGCGTAGAGACCCCACCCACTGCGTAAAGACTCCACTCTAAGAAGTAGTAAGTAAAGACAGACACATCGGGGACTCAACTGCACGTGGGTCCCTCTTATCGAATCCCGAGCCGCACATTGAAGTGGTT
>NC_034189.2:6515109-6547609 GCF_002021735.2 Oncorhynchus kisutch | reverse complement strand
CGATGCATCATACAAAAAATGTTTTAAAAAATATTTTGGGTCCCACAACCCCAAAGCCAGAGTTTGATGACAGCGCATTTTTGTCCTATTAAACCGGTCCCTTGGTGAAAAACCCTACGGCACCATGGCTCTTAGATCAGACAGGTCTGCTTATACACACTGGTTTCCTCGGGTCTCCATGTGGTTGCAGGCCTCTCATTTGTGTGAACCCCAAACGATGCATTTTTACTAAGCTGCTAAGTATTCAGACCTCTTGACATTTTTCCACATTTTGTTACGTTACAGCCTTATTCTAAAAATTGATTTAAATGACAAAATGTTCTCATCAATCTACACACAATTACAATTCATGCAAATGTATACTTTTTAAACAGAAATACCTTATTTATACATAAGTATTCAGACACAGATGAGAAAGATGAATGGAACAAAGTACAGAGAGGTCCTTGATGAAACAGAGATCCTTGATGAAACAGAGAGGTCCTTGATGAAACAGAGATCCTTGATGAAACAGAGAGGTCCTTGATGAAACAGAGATCCTTGATGAAACAGAGAGGTCCTTGATGAAACAGAGATCCTTGATGAAACAGAGAGGTCCTTGATGAAACAGAGATCCTTGATGAAACAGAGATCCTTGATGAAACAGAGATCCTTGATGAAACAGAGATCCTTGATGAAACAGAGATCCTTGATGAAACAGAGATCCTTGATGAAACAGAGATCCTTGATGAAACAGAGATCCTTGATGAAACAGAGATCCTTGATGAAACAGAGAGATCCTTGATGAAACAGAGAGGTCCTTGATGAAAACCTGCTCCAGAGCTCCTCAGGACCTCAGACTGGTGGCGAAGGTTCACCTTCCGACAGGACAACGACCCCAAGCACACAGCCAAGATAACGCAGGGGTGGCTTCGGGACAAGTCTCTGAATGTCCTTGAATGGTTCAGCCAGAACTCGGACTTGAACCTGATCTAACATCTCTAGAGAGACTTGAAAATAGCTGCGACGCTCCCCATCCAACCTGACAGAGCTTGAGAGGATCTGCAGAGAAGAATGGGAGAAACTCCCCAAATACAGGTGTGCCACGCTTGTAGCATCATTACCCAAGAAGACTTGAGGCTGTAATCGCTGTCAAAGGTGCTTCAACAAAGTACTGAGTAAAGGGGCTGAATACTTATGCAAATGTGATATTTCAATTTATTTTTAATACATTTGCAAAAACGTTTATCCATTTTAGAATAAGGCAAAATATGTTTTTAAAAAAGTGGGAAAAGTCTAGGGGTCTGAATACTTTCTGAATGCACATGGAATTGTTTTAAGACGCTGGATCGTTAGTCTGATGTTGAACTGAATGCTTCAGTTATTGTGAATCTGTCCAGCAGATATTACAGTGAAAAATACCATGCTATTGTTTACTAAGGAGAGTGACCAACAACAACACGCTTTTATCACGAAAACTGGTTTGATACATTCACCTCCGAAGGTAAATAATGTACTTACAATGCAGTCATCTGTTAACTAACCATATGAAAATAATAGTTAGCCTGCTGTTGTGTTAACTAACCATATGAAACTAGGAGACAACTAACCATATGAAACTAGGAGACAACTAACCATATGAGACTAGGAGACAACTAACCATATGAGACTAAGAGACAACTAACCATATGAAACTAAGAGACAACTAACCATATGAAAGAGACAACTAACCATATGAAACTAGGAGACAACTAACCATATGAAAGAGACAACTAACCATATGAAACTAGGAGACAACTAACCATATGAAACTAGGAGACAACTAACCATATGAAACTAAGAGACAACTAACCCTATGAAACTAGGAGACAACTAACTATATGAAACTAGGAGACAACTAACCATATGAAACTAAGAGACAACTAACCATATGAAAGAGACAACTAACCATATGAAACTAGGAGACAACTAACCCTATGAAACTAGGAGACAACTAACCCTATGAAACTAGGAGACAACTAACTATATGAAACTAGGAGACAACTAACCCTATGAAACTAAGACACAACTAACCATATGAAAGAGACAACTAACCCTATGAAACTAGGAGACAACTAACCATATGAAACTAAGAGACAACTAACCATATGAAACTAGGAGACAACTAACTAAATGAAACTAGGAGACAACTAACTATATGAAACTAGGAGACAACTAACCCTATGAAACTAAGAGACAACTAACCATATGAAAGAGACAACTAACCCTATGAAACTAGGAGACAACTAACCCTATGAAACTAAGAGACAACTAACCCTATGAAACTAGGAGACAACTAACTATATGAAACTAGGAGACAACTAACCCTATGAAACTAAGACACAACTAACCATATGAAAGAGACAACTAACCCTTTGAAACTAGGAGACAACTAACCATATGAAACTAAGAGACAACTAACCATATGAAACTAGGAGACAACTAACTAAATGAAACTAGGAGACAACTAACTATATGAAACTAGGAGACAACTAACCCTATGAAACTAAGAGACAACTAACCATATGAAAGAGACAACTAACCCTATGAAACTAGGAGACAACTAACCCTATGAAACTAAGAGACAACTAACCCTATGAAACTAGGAGACAACTAACTACAGTGCCTTGCGAAAGTATTCGGCCCCCTTGAACTTTGCAACCTTTTGCCACATTTCAGGCTTCAAACATAAAGATATAAAACTGTATTTTTTTGTGAGGAATCAACAACAAGTGGGACGACATTTATTGGATATTTCAAACTTTTTTAACAAATCAAAAACTGAAAAATTGGGCGTGCAAAATTATTCAGCCCCTTTACTTTCAGTGCAGCAAACTCTCTCCAGAGTTTGTTCAGTGAGGATCTCTGAATGATCCAATGTTGACCTAAATGACTAATGATGATAAATACAATCCACCTGTGTGTAATCAAGCCTCCGTATAAATGCACCTGCACTGTGATAGTCTCAGAGGTCCGTTAAAAGCGCAGAGAGCATCATGAAGAACAAGGAACACACCAGGCAGGTCCGAGATACTGTTGTGAAGAAGTTTAAAGCCGGATTTGGATACAAAAAGATTTCCCAAGCTTTAAACATCCCAAGGAGCACTGTGCAAGCGATAATATTGAAATGGAAGGAGTATCAGACCACTGCAAATCTACCAAGATCTGGCCGTCCCTCTAAACTTTCAGCTCATACAAGGAGAAGACTGATCAGCGATGCAGCCAAGAGGCCCATGATCACTCTGGATGAACTGCAGAGATCTACAGCTGAGGTGGGAGACTCTGTCCATGGGACAACAATCAGTCGTATATTGCACAAATCTGGCCTTTATGGAAGAGTGGCAAGAAGAAAGCCATTTCTTAAAGATATCCATAAAAAGTGTCGTTTAAAGTTTGCCACAAGCCACCTGGGAGACACACCAAACATGTGGAAGAAGGTGCTCTGGTCAGATGAAACCAATATTGAACTTTTTGGCAACAATGCAAAACGTTATGTTTGGCATAAAAGCAACACAGCTCATCACCCTGACCACACCATCCCCACTGTCAAACATGGTGGTGGCAGCATCATGGTTTGGGCCTGCTTTTCTTCAGCAGGGACAGGGAAGATGGTTCAAATTGATGGGAAGATGGATGGAGCCAAATACAGGACCATTCTGGAAGAAAACCTGATGGAGTCTGCAAAAGACCTGAGACTGGGACGGAGATTTGTCTTCCAACAAGACAATGATCCAAAACATAAAGCAAAATCTACAATGGAATGGTTCAAAAATAAACATATCCAGGTGTTAGAATGGCCAAGTCAAAGTCCAGACCTGAATCCAATCGAGAATCTGTGGAAAGAACTGAAAACTGCTGTTCACAAATGCTCTCCATCCAACCTCACTGAGCTCGAGCTGTTTTGCAAGGAGGAATGGGAAAAAATTTTAGTCTCTCGATGTGCAAAACTGATAGAGACATACCCCAAGCGACTTACAGCTGTAATCGCAGCAAAAGGTGGCGCTACAAAGTATTAACTTCAGGGGGCTGAATAATTTTGCACGCCCAATTTTTCAGTTTTTGATTTGTTAAAAAACTTTGAAATATCCAATAAATGTCGTTCCACTTCATGATTGTGTCCCACTTGTTGTTGATTCTTCACAAAAAAATACAGTTTTATATCTTTATGTTTGAAGCCTGAAATGTGGCAAAAGGTCGCAAAGTTCAAGGGGGCCGAATACTTTCGCAAGGCACTGTATATGAAACTAGGAGACAACTAACCCTATGAAACTAAGAGACAACTAACCATATGAAACTAGGAGACAACTAACCATATGAAACTAAGAGACAACTAACCATATGAAACTAGGAGACAACTAACCATATGAAACTAGGAGACAACTAACCCTATGAAACTAAGAGACAACTAACCATATGAAACTAGGAGACAACTAACCATATGAAACTAGGAGACAACTAACCCTATGAAACTAGGAGACTGCTGTTGTGTTAACTAACCATTTGAAACTAAGAGGTACAGGGTAAAGCCTTGTCAGCGGTTGGTTATCATGTCTTACTCTTATGTGAACCCTATTAATGCTCTCGAAACCTTCGCTCTCCTGCTCTGTCCTTTGTCAGTGAACTAAAACTAAAAACCGGCCAGCGTCTTAGATTGTCTCAATGTCTGTATGGAGGAAAACGTGACAAGGCTAGAGGAAAATGTGTAAGTGCCATTTTTTTTGTGTGTGTGTGTGTGTGTGTGTACAAACAGGAGCGTAACTAAACACGTTCCAACAATGATGATGCAGCCCACATTTCTGCAGATGGTGGTCATTGTAAAAACCGCAAGACTCGAGGTCGTCTCCACTCGTTAAAACACTCCCCCTCTCTCCTTCTCTCTTCCCTGTCTCTCTTTCTCTCCCCTCTCTCTCTCTTTCTCTCCCCTCTCTCTCTCCCCCCTCTCTCTCTTTCTCTTTCCTTCTCTCTTCCCTCTCCCCTCTCTCTTTCTCTTTCTCTTCCCTCTCCCCTCTCTCTTTCTCTTTCCTTCTCTCTTCTCTCTCTCTCTTTCTCTCCCCTCTCTCTCTCTTTCTCTCCCCTCTCTCTCTCCCCTCTCTCTTTCTCTTTCTCTCCCCCCCTCTCTTTCTCTTTCTCTCCCCTCTCTCTTTCTCTTTCTCTCCCCTCTCTCTCTCTTTCTCTGCCCTCTCTCTCTCTTTCTCTCTCTCTCTCTCTTTCTCTCTCTCTCTCTCTTTCTCTCCCCTCTCTCTCTTTCTCTCCTCTCTCTCTTTCTCTCCCCCCTCTCTCTCTTTCTCTCCCCTCTCTCTCTCTTTCTCTCCCCTCTCTCTCTTTCTCTCCCCTCTCTCTCTTTCCTTCTCTCTTCCCTCTCCCCTCTCTCTCCCCTCTCTCTCTTTCTCTCCCCTCTCTCTCTTTCCTTCTCTCTTCCCTCTCCCCTCTCTCTTTTTCTCTTTCCTTCTCTCTTCCCTCTCCTCTCCCCTCTCCCCTCTCTCTCTTTCCTTCTCTCTTCTCTCTCTTTCTCTTTCCTTCTCTCTTCCCTCTCCCCTCTCTCTTTCTCTCTCCTTCTCTCTTTCCTCTCCCCTCTCTCTCGTTCTCTCTCCTTCTCCACTCTCTCTCTTTCTTTCTCTCTCTCTTTCTTTCTCTCTCAATCTCTCTTCCCTCTCCCCTCGCTCTCTTTCTCTCTCCTTCTCCCCTCTCTCTCTTTCTCTCCCCCGTCTCTCCTTTCTCTCTCCCATCTTCCCTCTCTCTCTTTCTCTCTCCTGTCTACCCCATCTCCCTTTCTCTCAGTCTCTCCTTCCTCTATCTCTCTATTCCCTCTCCCCTGTCTCTCCTTTCTCCCTCTCCTCATCCGTTCTTTCTTCTCTTTATCCAATGATTTAAACACACAGAGACAGGAGGGTTACAACTGGAACATGGAAACCATTTTCCAATCTCCTTAATCCCTCCCAAATCTCTTATTTTATTCTCCCAAATCTCTTCTTTTCTTTCCTTTTCTGACATTCCCTATATTGTTTGTATTTTAGTAGGTCGTCACGCTGGGGAATTGGCGAAATCTCTGGTGGTTACCCTCTGTTCTGACTTTCCATCCAATGAGCTGGTCGCTTTTCAGAGAACAAGACTCCATGTTCACTTCCAGGCCTGCCAAACTCAGTTTCTTGCCACTAGAATACCCCAGCTGTCGGGCCACTAAGTCAAGGGTGAAATACCAG
This sequence comes from Oncorhynchus kisutch, assembly GCF_002021735.2. NCBI lineage: Eukaryota > Metazoa > Chordata > Actinopteri > Salmoniformes > Salmonidae > Oncorhynchus > Oncorhynchus kisutch. Next base: position 6,541,391 of record NC_034189.2, on the reverse strand, counting down.
AGGGAGGTCTATCTACCAGAGGAGGGTCTATCTACCAGAGGAGGGTCCATCTACCAGAGGAGGGTCTATCTACCAGAGGAGGGTCTATAAACCAGAGGAGGGTCTATCTACCAGAGGAGGGTCTATCTGCCAGAGGAGAGTCTATAAACCAGAGGAGGGTCTATCTGCCAGAGGAGGGTCTATAAACCAGAGGAGGGTCTATCTACCAGAGGAGGGTCTATATACCAGAGGAGGGTCTATAAACCAGAGGAGGGTCTATCTACCAGAGGAGGGTCTATCTACCAGAGGAGGGTCTATCTACCAGAGGAGGGTCTATCTGCCAGAGGAGGGTCTATAAACCAGAGGAGGGTCTATCTACCAGAGGAGGGTCTATATACCAGAGGAGGGTCTATAAACCAGAGGAGGGTATATCTACCAGAGGAGGGTCTATCTACCAGAGGAGGGTATATCTACCAGAGGATGGTCTATCTACAAGAGGGTCTATCTACCAGAGGAGGGTCTATCTACCAGAGGGTTATCTACCAGAGGAGGGTCTATATACCAGAGGAGGGTCTATATACCAGAGGGTCTATCTACCAGAGGAGGGTCTATCTACCAGAGGGTCTATATACCAGAGGGGGGTCTATCTACCAGAGGAGGGTCTATCTATCAGAGGAGGGTCTATATACCAGAGGAAGGTCTATATACCAGAGGGTCTATCTACCAGAGGAGGGTCTATATACCAGAGGGTCTATCTACCAGAGGGTCTATCTACCAGAGGAGGGTCTATCTACCAGAGGAGGGTCTATCTACCAGAGGGTCTATCTACCAGAGGGTCTATATACCAGAGGGTCTATCTACCAGAGGAGGGTCTATCTAACAGAGAAGGGTATATCTACCAGAGGAGGGTCTATATACCAGAGGAGGGTCTATATACCAGAGGAGGGTCTATATACCAGAGGGTCTATATACCAGAGGAGGGTCTATCTACCAGAGGAGAGTCTATCTACCAGAGGAGAGTCTATCTACCAGAGGAGAGTCTATCTACCAGAGGAGGGTCTATCTACCAGAGGAGAGTTTATCTACCAGAGGAGGGTATATATACCAGAGGAGGGTCTATCTAACAGAGGAGGGACTATAAACCAGAGGAGGGTCTATCTACCAGAGGAGGGTCTATATACCAGAGGGTCTATCTACCAGAGGAGGGTCTATCTACCAGAGGAGGGTCTATCTACCAGAGGAGGGTCTATCTACCAGAGGAGGGTCTATATACCAGAGGGTCTATCTACCAGAGGAGGGTCTTAATACCAGAGGAGGGTATATCTACCAGAGGAGGGTTTATATACCAGAGGGGCCCTGTACCCAACCATGTAGCCAACCCTGTAACCCAGCCCTCTATCCAACCCTGTACCCAACCCTGTACACAGCCCTGTAGCCAACCCTGTACCCAACCCTGTACCCAGCCATCTATCCAACCCTGTAGCCAACCCTGTACCCAGCCCTCTATCCAGCCCTGTACCCAACCCTGTACCCAACCCTGTAACCCAGCCCTCTATCCAGCCCTGTACCCAACCCTGTACCCAACCCTGTAACCCAGCCCTCTATCCAGCCCTGTACCCAACCCAGTACCCAGCCCAGTACCCAGCCCTCTATCCAGCCCTGTACCCAACCCTGTAACCCAGCCCAGTACCCAACCCTGTAACCCAGCCCAGTACCCAGCCCTCTATCCAGCCCTGTACCCAACCCTGTACCCAGCCCTGTACCCAGCCCAGTACCCAGCCCTCTATCCAGCCCTGTACCCAGCCCTGTACCCAGCCCAGTACCCAGCCCTCTATCCAGCCCTGTACCCAACCCTGTAACCCAGCCCTGTAGCCAACCCTGTACCCAGCTCTGTAGCCAACACTGTAACCCAGCCCTCTATCCAACCCTGTACCCAGCCCTGTAGCCAACCCTGTACCCAGCCCTGTAACCCAGCCCTCTATCCAACCCTGTACCCAGCCCTGTAGCCAACCCTGTAACCCAGCCCTCTATCCAGTCCTGTACCCAACCCTGTAACCCAGCCCTCTATCCAACCCTGTACCCAGCTCTGTACCTAGCCCTGTACCCAGCCCTGTACCCAGCCCTGTACCCAACCCCCTATCCAGCCCTGTACCCAGCTCTGTACCCAACCCTGTACCCAACCCTCTACCCAGTCCTGTACCCAACCCTGTACCCAACCCTGTACCCAACCCTGTACCCAACCCTCTATCCAGCCCTGTTCCCAGCTATGTACCCAGCCCTATAGGGTCATGGAGATATAGGACCAGGGTCATGGAGATATAGGACCAGGGTCATGGAGATATAGGACCAGGGTCATGGAGATATAGGAACAGGGTCATGGAGACATAGGACCAGGGTCATGGAGATATAGGACCAGGGTCATGGAGATATAGGACCAGGGTCATGGAGATATAGGACCAGGGTCATGGAGATATAGGACCAGGGTCATGAGATATAGGACCAGGGTCATGGAGATATAGGACCAGGGTCATGGAGACATAGTACCAGGGTCATGGAGATATAGTACCAGGGTCATGGAGACATAGTACCAGGGTCATGGAGATATAGGACCAGGGTCATGAGATATAGTACCAGGGTCATGGAGATATAGGACCAGGGTCATGAGATATAGGACCAGGGTCATGAGATATAGGACCAGGGTCATGAGATATAGGACCAGGGTCATGGAGATGACTGAGCTCAGGGTCAGGCTGGAGGTCAGGGGGTGGGGATGGGGATGGGAGTAGGTTCTATATAACTCACAGTGCAATGCGATTTTTGCATTGAACTTAAATGAACATTTTCAACTTTACGTTATTGGAGTATAATGTCCATACTCTGTGTTAATTGTCTGATCTTTCTCCACCAATCAACACTCACACAGGTCAAAGGTGCATGCTGGAGAAAGATCAATGCCCACCGTCATCTTCTCCTGTTTGTTTTGTTGAATTCATTGATTGATTTATCAGTTGGTTAGTTGGTTGATCAATCTGTTGGTTAACTTGTTGTTTGACTGACTGATTGATCAATCGATTGGCTGGTTGATAGGTGACAGAGCCTACCTGTGAGGTGATGAGGGGTTCCTTGTCATCGATGTCGATCAGAACATCGTCACGAGGCGTCTGGACAACCTCCTCTGAATAATACACACAGCAGAAGGTTCGTAACGGTCCACGTGACGTTTCCAGGACAGTGATATGTTTTATGTTGTGTTTATGTACCTTCCTTTATCAACAAACACCATATTTTCTTTACAGCCAGTAACTCAACGTACTCCTTTTCATCTCGTCTTCCTCCAGCCCCCTCCCTCCTCTCTCTATCCCTCTCTTACCAAGCTCGTCCTCTTCCTCCTCCCCCTCTTCCTCAGGGGTACAGCGATAGTCCTCCAGGTTCCTGATTGTACACTGTCCCACCACCGGTTTCCTCCCAAACTGTCTGTTGTCGATGATCTTCAGAATGATAGGTGGCATATAAAGCTCCTCACAGGGCAGTCTCTGGAGAGAAGAGGAGAGAAGAGGGGAGAGGAGGATGAGAGAGGAGAGAGGAGGGGAGAGGAGGGAGGAGGAGAGAAGAGGAGAATGTGAGAGGAGGAGAGAGGAGGGGAGAGCAGGGAGGAGGAGAGAAGAGGAGGGAGGAGAACGTGAGAGGAGGAGAGAGGAGGGGAGAGGAGGAGAGAGTAGGGCAGAGGAGGAGGGAGGAGGAGAGAGGATGAGGGAGGAGGAGAGGGGAGGAGGGAGGAGGAGAGGGGAGGAGGGAGGAGAAGAGGGGAGGAGGGAGGAAGAGGGAGGAAGAGGGAGGAGGAGGGAGGAAGAGGGAGAAGGGGAGAGGAGGAGGGAGGAGGAGAGAAAGAGAGAGGAGGAGAGAGAAGGAGAGCGGAAGGGGGGAGATGGGAAACATCAAGATGAAGAGATGGTCAATTGAGAGGGGAGACAGGGATTGAGAGTGAGAGGGGAGACATGGAGTGAGAGTGAGAGGGGAGACAGGGATTGAGAGGGAGACAGGGATTGAGAGGGGAGACAGGGATTGAGAGGGGAGACAGGGATTGAGAGGGGAGACAGGGATTGAGAGTGAGAGGGGATTGACAGGGGAGACAGGGATTGAGAGGGGAGACCGGGATTGAGAGGGGAGACAGGGATTGAGAGGGGAGACAGGGATTGAGAGGGGAGACAGGGATTGAGAGGGGAGACAGGGATTGAGAGGGGAGACAGGGATTGAGAGGGGAGACAGGGATTGAGAGTGAGAGGGGAGACAGAGATTGAGAGTGAGAGTGAGAGGGGAGACAGGGATTGAGAGTGAGAGGGGAGACAGGGATTGAGAGTGAGAGGGGAGACAGGGATTGAGAGTGAGGGTGGAGACAGGGATTGAGAGTGAGGGGAGACAGGGATTGAGAGTGAGGGGAGACAGGGATTGAGAGTGAGAGGGGAGACAGGGATTGAGAGTGAGAGGGGAGACAGGGATTGAGAGTGAGAGGGGAGACATGGAGTGAGAGTGAGAGGGGAGACAGGGATTGAGAGGGGAGACAGGGATTGAGAGGGGAGACAGGGATTGAGAGGGGAGACAGGGATTGAGAGGGGAGACAGGGGTTGAGAGGGGAGACAGGGATTGAGAGGGGAGACAGGGATTGAGAGGGGAGACAGGGATTGAGAGGGGAGACAGGGATTGAGAGGGGAGACAGGGATTGAGAGTGAGAGGGGAGACAGAGATTGAGAGTGAGAGTGAGAGGGGAGACAGGGATTGAGAGTGAGAGGGGAGACAGGGATTGAGAGTGAGAGGGGAGACAGGGATTGAGAGTGAGGGTGGAGACAGGGATTGAGAGTGAGGGGAGACAGGGATTGAGAGTGAGGGGAGACAGGGATTGAGAGTGAGAGGGGAGACAGGGATTGAGAGTGAGAGGGGAGACAGGGATTGAGAGTGAGAGGGGAGACAGGGATTGAGAGTGAGAGGGGAGACATGGAGTGAGAGTGAGAGGGGAGACAGGGATTGAGAGGGGAGACAGGGATTGAGAGGGGAGACAGGGATTGAGAGGGAGACAGGATTGAGAGGGGAGACAGGGGTTGAGAGGGGAGACAGGGATTGAGAGGGGAGACAGGGATTGAGAGGGGAGACAGGGATTGAGAGGGGAGACAGGGATTGAGAGGGGAGACAGGGATTGAGAGGGGAGACAGGGATTGAGAGGGGAGACAGGGATTGAGAGGGGAGACAGGGATTGAGAGGGGAGGCAGGGATTGAGAGTGAGAGGGGAGACAGGGATTGAGAGTGAGAGGGGAGACAGGGATTGAGAGTGAGAGGGGAGACAGGGATTGAGAGTGAGAGGGGAGACAGGGATTGAGAGGGGAGACAGGGATTGAGAGTGAGAGGGGAGACAGGGATTGAGAGTGAGAGGGAGACATGGAGTGAGAGTGAGAGGGGAGACAGGGATTGAGAGGGGAGACAGGGATTGAGAGGGGAGACAGGGATTGAGAGGGGAGACAGGGATTGAGAGGGGAGACAGGGATTGAGAGGGGAGACAGGATTGAGAGTGAGAGGGGATTGAGAGGGGAGACAGGGATTGAGAGTGAGAGGGGAGACAGGGATTGAGAGTGAGGGGGGAGACAGGGATTGAGAGTGAGGGGAGACAGGGATTGAGAGTGAGGGGAGACAGGGATTGAGAGTGAGAGGGGAGACAGGGATTGAGAGTGAGAGGGGAGACAGGGATTGAGAGTGAGAGGGGAGACAGGGATTGAGAGTGAGGGGGGAGACAGGGATTGAGAGTGAGGGGAGACAGGGATTGAGAGTGAGGGGAGACAGGGATTGAGAGTGAGAGGGGAGACAGGGATTGAGAGTGAGAGGGGAGACAGGGATTGAGAGTGAGAGGGGAGACATGGAGTGAGAGTGAGAGGGGAGACAGGGATTGAGAGGGGAGACAGGGATTGAGAGGGGAGACAGGGATTGAGAGGGGAGACAGGGATTGAGAGGGGAGACAGGGATTGAGAGTGAGAGGGGATTGAGAGGGGAGACAGGGATTGAGAGGGGAGACCGGGATTGAGAGGCGAGACAGGGATTGAGAGGGGAGACAGGGATTGAGAAGGGAGACAGGGATTGAGAGGGGAGACAGGGATTGAGAGGGGAGACAGGGATTGAGAGGGGAGGCAGGGATTGAGAGTGAGAGGGGAGACAGGGATTGAGAGTGAGAGGGGAGACAGGGATTGAGAGTGAGAGGGGAGACAGGGATTGAGAGTGAGAGGGGAGACAGGGATTGAGAGGGGAGACAGGGATTGAGAGGGGAGACAGGGATTGAGAGGGGAGACGGGGATTGAGAGGGGAGACAGGGATTGAGAGGGGAGACAGGGATTGAGAGTGAGAGGGGAGACAGGGATTGAGAGTGAGAGGGGAGACAGGGATTGAGAGGGGAGGCAGGGCCTTAATTAGATGGCCTTAATTAAAATAAATTGAGCTTGTTTCTACGGTAACTGTACGGCTGTACTCTGAACATGTGGTGTTGGAAGTCCTCAGGATCATTCCTATTGGTCAAACAGATACCTTACACCATTCTCTTTCATTATTTGTTACTTTTATTTGTTATTCTTATTTATTTTTTCAAATTTAAACTGCATTGTTGGTTCAGGGGCTTGTAAGTAAGCATTTCTCTGCCTGATGAGGACCGTTATGGAGGGTATCTCTCTGCCTGATGAGGACTGTTAAGGAGGGTATCTCTCTGCCTGATGAGGACCGTTATGGAGGGTCTCTCTCTGCCTGATGAGGACTGTTATGGAGGTTCTCTCTTTGCCTGATGAGGACTGTTATGAAGGGTATCTCTCTGCCTGATGAGGACCGTTATGGAGGTTCTCTCTCTGCCTGATGAGGACTGTTATGAAGGGTCTCTCTCTGCCTGATGAGGACTGTTAGGGAGGGTCTCTCTCTGCCTGATGAGGACTGTTATGGAGGTTCTCTCTCTGCCTGATGAGGACTGTTAGAGAGGTTCTCTCTCTGCCTGATGAGGACTGTTATGGAGGGTCTCTCTCTGCCTGATGAGGACTGTTATGGAGGTTCTCTCTCTGCCTGATGAGGACTGTTAGGGAGGATCTCTCTCTGCCTGATGAGGATTGTTAGGGAGGTTCTCTCTCTACCTGATGAGGACTGTTAGGGAGGTTCTCTCTCTGCCTGATGAGGACTGTTAGAGAGGTTCTCTCTCTGCCTGATGAGGACTGTTATGGAGAGTCTCTCTCTGCCTGATGAGGACTGTTATGGAGGTTCTCTCTCTGCCTGATGAGGACTGTTATGGAGGGTCTCTCTCTGCCTGATGAGGACTGTTATGGAGGGTCTCTCTCTGCCTGATGAGGACTGTTAGGGAGGGTCTCTCTCTGCCTGATGAGGACTGTTATGGAGGTTCTCTCTCTGCCTGATGAGGACTGTTATAGAGGTTCTCTCTCTGCCTGATGAGGACTGTTATGGAGGGTCTCTCTCTGCCTGATGAGGACTGTTATGGAGGTTCTCTCTCTGCCTGATGAGGACTGTTAGGGAGGATCTCTCTCTGCCTGATGAGGATTGTTAGGGAGGTTCTCTCTCTACCTGATGAGGACTGTTAGGGAGGTTCTCTCTCTGCCTGATGAGGACTGTTAGAGAGGTTCTCTCTCTGCCTGATGAGGACTGTTATGGAGGGTCTCTCTCTGCCTGATGAGGACTGTTATGGAGGTTCTCTCTCTGCCTGATGAGGACTGTTATGGAGGGTCTCTCTCTGCCTGATGAGGACTGTTATGGAGGGTCTCTCTCTGCCTGATCAGGACTGTTAGGGAGGGTCTCTCTCTGCCTGATGAGGACTGTTATGGAGGTTCTCTCTCTGCCTGATGAGGACTGTTATAGAGGGTCTCTCTCTGCCTGATGAGGACTGTTAGGGAGGTTCTCTCTCTGCCTGATGAGGACTGTTATGGAGGGTCTCTCTCTGCCTGATGAGGACTGTTAGGGAGGTTCTCTCTCTGCCTGATGAGGACTGTTAGAGAGGTTCTCTCTCTGCCTGATGAGGACTGTTATGGAGGGTCTCTCTCTGCCTGATGAGGACTGTTATGGAGGTTCTCTCTCTGCCTGATGAGGACTGTTATGGAGGGTCTCTCTCTGCCTGATGAGGACTGTTATGGAGGGTCTCTCTCTGCCTGATGAGGACTGTTAGGGAGGGTCTCTCTCTGCCTGATGAGGACTGTTATGGAGGTTCTCTCTCTGCCTGATGAGGACTGTTATAGAGGGTCTCTCTCTGCCTGATGAGGACTGTTATGGATGTTCTCTCTCTGCCTGATGAGGACTGTTATAGAGGGTCTCTCTCTGCCTGATGAGGACTGTTATGGAGGGTCTCTCTCTGCCTGATGAGAACTGTTAGGGAGGTTCTCTCTCTGCCTGATGAGGACTGTTATGGATGGTCTCTCTCTGCCTGATGAGGACTGTTATGGAGGGTCTCTCTCTGCCTGATGAGGACTGTTAGAGAGGTTCTCTCACTGCCTGATGAGGACTGTTATGGAGGGTCTCTCTCTGCCTGATGAGGACTGTTATGGAGGTTCTCTCTCTGCCTGATGAGGACTGTTAGGGAGGATCTCTCTCTGCCTGATGAGGATTGTTAGGGAGGTTCTCTCTCTACCTGATGAGGACTGTTAGGGAGGTTCTCTCTCTGCCTGATGAGGACTGTTAGAGAGGTTCTCTCTCTGCCTGATGAGGACTGTTATGGAGGGTCTCTCTCTGCCTGATGAGGACTGTTATGGAGGTTCTCTCTCTGCCTGATGAGGACTGTTATGGAGGGTCTCTCTCTGCCTGATGAGGACTGTTATGGAGGGTCTCTCTCTGCCTGATGAGGACTGTTAGGGAGGGTCTCTCTCTGCCTGATGAGGACTGTTATGGAGGTTCTCTCTCTGCCTGATGAGGACTGTTATGGAGGTTCTCTCTCTGCCTGATGAGGACTGTTATAGAGGGTCTCTCTCTGCCTGATGAGGACTGTTAGGGAGGTTCTCTCTCTGCCTGATGAGGACTGTTATGGAGGGTCTCTCTCTGCCTGATGAGGACTGTTAGGGAGGTTCTCTCTCTGCCTGATGAGGACTGTTAGAGAGGTTCTCTCTCTGCCTGATGAGGACTGTTATGGAGGGTCTCTCTCTGCCTGATGAGGACTGTTATGGAGGTTCTCTCTCTGCCTGATGAGGACTGTTATGGAGGGTCTCTCTCTGCCTGATGAGGACTGTTATGGAGGGTCTCTCTCTGCCTGATGAGGACTGTTAGGGAGGGTCTCTCTCTGCCTGATGAGGACTGTTATGGAGGTTCTCTCTCTGCCTGATGAGGACTGTTATAGAGGGTCTCTCTCTGCCTGATGAGGACTGTTATGGATGTTCTCTCTCTGCCTGATGAGGACTGTTATAGAGGGTCTCTCTCTGCCTGATGAGGACTGTTATGGAGGGTCTCTCTCTGCCTGATGAGAACTGTTAGGGAGGTTCTCTCTCTGCCTGATGAGGACTGTTATGGATGGTCTCTCTCTGCCTGATGAGGACTGTTATGGAGGGTCTCTCTCTGCCTGATGAGGACTGTTAGGGAGGGTCTCTCTCTGCCTGATGAGGACTGTTATGGAGGGTCTCTCTCTGCCTGATGAGGACTGTTAGGGAGGTTCTCTCTCTGCCTGTTGAGGACTGTTAGGGAGGTTCTCTCTCTGCCTGATGAGGACTGTTATGGAGGGTCTCTCTCTGCCTGATGAGGACTGTTATGGAGGGTCTCTCTCTGCCTGATGAGGACTGTTATGGAGGTTCTCTCTCTGCCTGATGAGGACTGTTATGGAGGGTCTCTCTCTGCCTGATGAGGACTGTTATGGAGGGTCTCTCTCTGCCTGATGAGGACTGTTAGGGAGGGTCTCTCTCTGCCTGATGAGGACTGTTATGGAGGTTCTCTCTCTGCCTGATGAGGACTGTTATGGAGGGTATCTCTCTGCCTGATGAGGACCGTTATGGAGGTTCTCTCTCTGCCTGATGAGGACTGTTATGGAGGGTCTCTCTCTGCCTGATGAGGACTGTTAGGGAGGGTCTCTCTCTGCCTGATGAGGACTGTTATGGAGGTTCTCTCTCTGCCTGATGAGGACTGTTAGAGAGGTTCTCTCTCTGCCTGATGAGGACTGTTATGGAGGGTCTCTCTCTGCCTTGATGAGGACTGTTATGGAGGTTCTCTCTCTGCCTGATGAGGACTGTTAGGGAGGATCTCTCTCTGCCTGATGAGGATTGTTAGGGAGGTTCTCTCTCTGCCTGATGAGGACTGTTAGAGAGGTTCTCTCTCTGCCTGATGAGGACTGTTATGGAGGGTCTCTCTCTGCCTGATGAGGACTGTTATGGAGGTTCTCTCTCTGCCTGATTAGGACTGTTATGGAGGGTCTCTCTCTGCCTGATGAGGACTGTTATGGAGGGTCTCTCTCTGCCTGATGAGGACTGTTAGGGAGGGTCTCTCTCTGCCTGATGAGGACTGTTATGGAGGTTCTCTCTCTGCCTGATGAGGACTGTTATAGAGGGTCTCTCTCTGCCTGATGAGGACTGTTAGGGAGGTTCTCTCTCTGCCTGATGAGGACTGTTATGGAGGGTCTCTCTCTGCCTGATGAGGACTGTTAGGGAGGTTCTCTCTCTGCCTGATGAGGACTGTTAGAGAGGTTCTCTCTCTGCCTGATGAGGACAGTTATGGAGGGTCTCTCTCTGCCTGATGAGGACTGTTATGGAGGTTCTCTCTCTGCCTGATGAGGACTGTTATGGAGGGTCTCTCTCTGCCTGATGAGGACTGTTATGGAGGGTCTCTCTCTGCCTGATGAGGACTGTTATGGAGGGTCTCTCTCTGCCTGATGAGGACTGTTAGGGAGGATCTCTCTCTGCCTGATGAGGATTGTTAGGGAGGTTCTCTCTCTACCTGATGAGGACTGTTAGGGAGGTTCTCTCTCTGCCTGATGAGGACTGTTAGAGAGGTTCTCTCTCTGCCTGATGAGGACTGTTATGGAGGGTCTCTCTCTGCCTGATGAGGACTGTTATGGAGGTTCTCTCTCTGCCTGATGAGGACTGTTATGGAGGGTCTCTCTCTGCCTGATGAGGACTGTTATGGAGGGTCTCTCTCTGCCTGATGAGGACTGTTAGGGAGGGTCTCTCTCTGCCTGATGAGGACTGTTATGGAGGTTCTCTCTCTGCCTGATGAGGACTGTTATAGAGGGTCTCTCTCTGCCTGATGAGGACTGTTAGGGAGGTTCTCTCTCTGCCTGATGAGGACTGTTATGGAGGGTCTCTCTCTGCCTGATGAGGACTGTTAGGGAGGTTCTCTCTCTGCCTGATGAGGACTGTTAGAGAGGTTCTCTCTCTGCCTGATGAGGACTGTTATGGAGGGTCTCTCTCTGCCTGATGAGGAATGTTATGGAGGTTCTCTCTCTGCCTGATGAGGACTGTTATGGAGGGTCTCTCTCTGCCTGATGAGGACTGTTATGGAGGGTCTCTCTCTGCCTGATGAGGACTGTTAGGGAGGGTCTCTCTCTGCCTGATGAGGACTGTTATGGAGGTTCTCTCTCTGCCTGATGAGGACTGTTATAGAGGGTCTCTCTCTGCCTGATGAGGACTGTTATGGATGTTCTCTCTCTGCCTGATGAGGACTGTTATAGAGGGTCTCTCTCTGCCTGATGAGGACTGTTATGGAGGGTCTCTCTCTGCCTGATGAGAACTGTTAGGGAGGTTCTCTCTCTGCCTGATGAGGACTGTTATGGATGGTCTCTCTCTGCCTGATGAGGACTGTTATGGAGGGTCTCTCTCTGCCTGATGAGGACTGTTAGGGAGGGTCTCTCTCTGCCTGATGAGGACTGTTATGGAGGGTCTCTCTCTGCCTGATGAGGACTGTTAGGGAGGTTCTCTCTCTGCCTGATGAGGACTGTTAGGGAGGTTCTCTCTCTGCCTGATGAGGACTGTTATGGAGGGTCTCTCTCTGCCTGATGAGGACTGTTATGGAGGGTCTCTCTCTGCCTGATGAGGACTGTTATGGAGGTTCTCTCTCTGCCTGATGAGGACTGTTATGGAGGGTCTCTCTCTGCCTGATGAGGACTGTTATGGAGGGTCTCTCTCTGCCTGATGAGGACTGTTAGGGAGGGTCTCTCTCTGCCTGATGAGGACTGTTATGGAGGTTCTCTCTCTGCCTGATGAGGACTGTTATGGAGGGTATCTCTCTGCCTGATGAGGACCGTTATGGAGGTTCTCTCTCTGCCTGATGAGGACTGTTATGGAGGGTCTCTCTCTGCCTGATGAGGACTGTTAGGGAGGGTCTCTCTCTGCCTGATGAGGACTGTTATGGAGGTTCTCTCTCTGCCTGATGAGGACTGTTATGGAGGGTCTCTCTCTGCCTTGATGAGGACTGTTATGGAGGTTCTCTCTCTGCCTGATGAGGACTGTTAGGGAGGATCTCTCTCTGCCTGATGAGGATTGTTAGGGAGGTTCTCTCTCTGCCTGATGAGGACTGTTAGAGAGGTTCTCTCTCTGCCTGATGAGGACTGTTATGGAGGGTCTCTCTCTGCCTGATGAGGACTGTTATGGAGGTTCTCTCTCTGCCTGATGAGGACTGTTATGGAGGGTCTCTCTCTGCCTGATGAGGACTGTTATGGAGGGTCTCTCTCTGCCTGATGAGGACTGTTAGGGAGGGTCTCTCTCTGCCTGATGAGGACTGTTATGGAGGTTCTCTCTCTGCCTGATGAGGACTGTTATAGAAGGTCTCTCTCTGCCTGATGAGGACTGTTAGGGAGGTTCTCTCTCTGCCTGATGAGGACTGTTATGGAGGGTCTCTCTCTGCCTGATGAGGACTGTTAGGGAGGTTCTCTCTCTGCCTGATGAGGACTGTTAGAGAGGTTCTCTCTCTGCCTGATGAGGACAGTTATGGAGGGTCTCTCTCTGCCTGATGAGGACTGTTATGGAGGTTCTCTCTCTGCCTGATGAGGACTGTTATGGAGGGTCTCTCTCTGCCTGATGAGGACTGTTATGGAGGGTCTCTCTCTGCCTGATGAGGACTGTTATGGAGGGTCTCTCTCTGCCTGATGAGGACTGTTAGGGAGGGTCTCTCTCTGCCTGATGAGGACTGTTATGGAGGTCCTCTCTCTGCCTGATGAGGACTGTTATAGAGGGTCTCTCTCTGCCTGATGAGGACTGTTAGGGAGGTTCTCTCTCTGCCTGATGAGGACTGTTATAGAGGGTCTCTCTCTGCCTGATGAGGACTGTTATGGAGGGTCTCTCTCTGCCTGATGAGGACTGTTATGGAGGGTCTCTCTCTGCCTGATGAGAACTGTTAGGGAGGTTCTCTCTCTGCCTGATGAGGACTGTTATGGATGGTCTCTCTCTGCCTGATGAGGACTGTTATGGAGGGTCTCTCTCTGCCTGATGAGGACTGTTAGGGAGGGTCTCTCTCTGCCTGATGAGGACTGTTAGGGAGGTTCTCTCTCTGCCTGATGAGGACTGTTATGGAGGGTCTCTCTCTGCCTGATGAGGACTGTTAGGGAGGTTCTCTCTCTGCCTGATGAGGACTGTTAGAGAGGTTCTCTCTCTGCCTGATGAGGACAGTTATGGAGGGTCTCTCTCTGCCTGATGAGGACTGTTATGGAGGTTCTCTCTCTGCCTGATGAGGACTGTTATGGAGGGTCTCTCTCTGCCTGATGAGGACTGTTATGGAGGGTCTCTCTCTGCCTGATGAGGACTGTTAGGGAGGGTCTCTCTCTGCCTGATGAGGACTGTTATGGAGGTCCTCTCTCTGCCTGATGAGGACTGTTATAGAGGGTCTCTCTCTGCCTGATGAGGACTGTTAGGGAGGTTCTCTCTCTGCCTGATGAGGACTGTTATAGAGGGTCTCTCTCTGCCTGATGAGGACTGTTATGGAGGGTCTCTCTCTGCCTGATGAGAACTGTTAGGGAGGTTCTCTCTCTGCCTGATGAGGACTGTTATGGATGGTCTCTCTCTGCCTGATGAGGACTGTTATGGAGGGTCTCTCTCTGCCTGATGAGGACTGTTAGGGAGGGTCTCTCTCTGCCTGATGAGGACTGTTATGGAGGTTCTCTCTCTGCCTGATGAGGACTGTTATGGAGGGTCTCTCTCTGCCTGATGAGGACTGTTAGGGAGGTTCTCTCTCTGCCTGATGAGGACTGTTATAGAGGGTCTCTCTCTGCCTGATGAGGACTGTTATGGAGGGTCTCTCTCTGCCTGATGAGAACTGTTAGGGAGGTTCTCTCCATGCCTGATGAGGACTGTTATGGATGGTCTCTCTCTGCCTGATGAGGACTGTTATGGAGGGTCTCTCTCTGCCTGATGAGGACTGTTATGGAGGGTCTCTCTCTGCCTGATGAGGACTGTTATGGAGGGTCTCTCTGTCTGATGAGGACTGTTACGGAGGGTCTCTCTGCCTGATGAGGACTGTGTCCCAAATGACAACTTATTGTGTTGACATTAGACATTCAGTCTCTCTGTTCTGGTGAATGATGATATCTATTGTCACAAAAAACATTCTGTGGCGGACTGCACTAGAATCGAATAGTCCCAGCGATATGCAACTTTTCAGGGAAGTCAGAAACCAATACACGCAGTCAGTTGGGAAAGCAAAGGCTAGCTTTTTCAAACAGAAATGGGCATCCTGCAGCTCTAATTCCAAAAAGTTTTGGGACACTGTAAAGTCCATGGAGAGCACGAGCACCTCCTCCCAGCCGTCCACTGCTCTGAGGCTAGGAAACACTGTCACCACCGATAAATCCACAATAATCGAGAATTTCAATAAGCATTTCTCGACGGTTTGCAAATGCTTTCCTCCTGGCTACCCCAACCCCGGCCAACAGCTCCGCACTCCCCATAGCTACTTGCCCAAACCTCCCCAGCTTCTCCTTCACCCAAATCCAGATAGCAGATGTTCTTGAAAGAGCTGCAAAGCCTGGACCCGTATAAATCAGCCAGGCTAGACAATCTGGACCCTCTCTTTCTAAAATTATCCACCGCCATTGTTGCAACCCCTATTACCAGTCTGTTCAACCTCTCTTTCATATCGTCCCAGATCCCAAAAGACTGGAAAGCTACCGTCGTCTTCCCCTCTTCAAAGGGCGTGACACTCTAGACACAAACTGTTGCACAGTTGAAGTCGGAGTTCTACAAACAACTTAGCCAAATACATTTAAACTCAGTTTTTCACAGTTTCTGACATTTAATCCTAGGAAAAATTCTCTGTCTTAGGTCAGTTAGGATCACCACTTTTTTTTAAAGAATGTGAAATGTCAGAATAATAGTAGAGAACTAATTATTTCAGCTTTTATTTCTTTGGGTCAGAAGTTTACATACACTCAGTTAGTATTTGGTAGCATTGCCTTTAAATTGTTTAACTTGGGTCAAACGTTTCTGGTAGACTTCCACAAGCTTCCCACAATAAGTTGGGTGACTTTTGGCCCATTCCTCCTGACAGAGCTGGTATAACTGAAACAGGTTTGTAGGCCTCCTTGATCGCACACGCTTTTTCACGCTTTTTCTGCCCACACATTTTCTATGAGATTGAGGTCAGGGTTTTGTGATGGCCATGCCAATACCTTGACTTTGTTGTCCTTAAGCCATTTTGCCACAACTTCATTCATTGTCCAATAGGAAGACCCATTTGCGACGAAGCTTTAACTTCCTGACTGATGTCTTGAGATGTTGCTTCAGTATATCCACATCATTTTCCATCCTCATGATACCATCTATTTTGTGAAGTGCACCAGTCCCTCCTGCAGCAAAGCACCCCTACAACATGATGCTGCCACCCCCGTGCTTCATGGTTGGGATGGTGTTTTTCGGCTTGCAAGCCTCCCCCTTTTTCCTCCAAACATAACGATGGTCATTATGGCCAAACAGTTCTATTTTTGTTTCATCAGACCAGAGGACATTTCTCCAAAACGTTTAATCTTTGTCCCCATGTGCAGTTGCAAACAGTAGTCTTGCTTTTTTATGGCAGTTTTGGAGCAGTGGCTTCTTCCTTGCTGAGTGGCCTTTCAGGTTATGTCGATAAAGGACTCGTTTTACTGTGGATATAGATACTTTTGTACCTGTTTCCTCCAGCATCTTCACAAGGTTCTTTGCTGTTGTTCTGGGATTGATTTGCACTTTTCGCACCAAAGTACGTTCAGAACGAGTCTCCTTCCTGAGTGGTATGACGGCTGCATGGTCCCATGGTGTTTATACTTGCGTACTATTGTTTGTACAGATGAACGTGGCACCTTCAGGCGTTTGGAAATTGCTCACAAGGATGAACCAGACTTGTGGTAGTCTACAGTTTTTTTCTGAGGTCTTGGCTGATTTATTTTGATTTTCCCATGATGTCAAGCAAAGAGGCACTGAGTTTGAAGGTAGGCCTTGAAATACATCCACAGGTAAACCTCCAATTGACTCAAATTATGTCAATTAGCCTATCAGAGGCTTCTAAAGCCATGACATCATTTTCTGGAATTTTCCAAGCTGTTTAAAGGCACAGTCAACTTAGTGTATGTAAACTTCTGACTTCAACTGTATATCCATCCTGACCTGCCTTTCTAAGGTCTTCGAAAGCCAAGTTAACAAACCGATCACCGACCATTTCGAATCCCACCGTAACTTCTCTGCTGAGAAATCCGGTTTCAGAGCTGGTCATGTGTGCACCTCAGCCACGCTCAAGGTAGTAAACGATATCATAACCGCCATCGATAAAAGACAGTACTGTGCAGCCGTCTTCATCGACCTGGCCAAGGCTTTCGACTCTGTCAATCACCATATTCTTTTCGGCAGACTCAACAGCCTTGGTTTCTCAAATGATTGCCTCGCCTGGTTCACCAACTACTTCTCCGAAAGAGTTCAGTGTGTCAAATCAGAGGGCCTGTTGTCCGGACCTCTGGCAGTCTCTATGGGGTGCCACAAGGTTCATTTCTCGGGCGGGCTCTTTTCTCTGTATATATCAACGATGTCACTCTTGCTACGGGTGATTCCCTGATCCACCTCCACGAGGACGACACCATTCTGTATACATCTGGCCCTTCTTTGGACACTGTGTTAACTAACCTCCAAACGAGCTTCAATGCCATTACAACTCTCCTTCCATGGCTTACAACTGCTCTTAAACGCAAGTAAAACTAATTGCATGCTTTTACAACCGATCGCTGCCCGCCCGACTAGCATCACTACTCTGGATGATTCTTAGAATATGTGGACAACTACAAATACCTAGGTGTCTGGCTAGACTGTAAACTCTCCTTCCAGACTCATATTAAACATCTCCAATCCAAAATTAAATCTAGAATTGGCTTCCTATTTTGCAACAAAACCTCCTTCACTCATGCTACCAAACATTCCCTCATGAAACTTACTATCCTACGGATCCTCGATTTCAGCGATGCAATTTACAAAATAGCCTCCAACACTCTACTCAGCAAACTGGATGCAGTCTATCACAGTGCCATCCGTTTTGTCACCAAAGCCACATACACCACCCACCACCACAACCACCTGTATGCTCTCGTCGGCTGGCCCTCGCAATATATATTCGTTGCTGGACCCACTGGCTCCAGCTCACTGGTCACTATAACAACACCCACCCATAGCACGTGCTCCAGCAGGTATATCTCACTGTTCATCCCCAAAGCCAACATTTCCTTTGGCCGCCTTTCCTTCCAGTTCTCTGCTGCCAATGACTGGAACGAATTGCAAAAATCGCTGAAGTTGGAGACTTATATCTCCCTCACTAACTTGAAGCATCAGCTATCTGAGCAGCTAACCGATCGCTGCAGCTGTACATAGTCTATCGGTAAATAGCCCACCCAATCTACCTACCTCATCCCCATATTATTTGTATTTACTTTTTTGCTCTTTTGCACACCAGTATCACTACTTGCACATCATCATCTGCACATCTATCACTCCAGTGTTAATTTTCTAAATTGTAATTACTTCTCTACTATGGCCCATTTATTGCCTTACCTCCTCACGCCATTTGCACTTTTTTCTACTGTATTATTGATGTTGTATGTTTGTTTTACTCCATGTGTAACTCTGTGTTGCTGTCTGTGTCACACTGCTTTGCTTTATCTTGGCCAGGTCACAGTTGTAAATGAGAACTTGTTCTCAACTAGCCTACCTGGTTAAATAAAGGTGAGAAAAAAAAATTGACCTACTGTAGGACCATAGTGTTGAGTAACACTGATTCTACCTACTGTAGGACCATATTGTTGAGTAACACTGATTCTACCTACTGTAGGACCATAGTGTTGAGTAACACTGATTCTACCTACTGTAGGAACATAGTGTTGAGTAACACTGATTCTACCTACTGTAGGACCATAGTGTTGAGTAACCGATTCTACCTACTGTAGGACCATATTGTTGAGTAACCGATTCTACCTACTGTAGGACCATATTGTTGAGTAACACTGATTCTACCTACTGTAGGACCATAGTGTTGAGTAACACTGATTCTACCTATTGTAGGACCATAGTGTTGAGTAACACTGATTCTACCTACTGTAGGAACATAGTGTTGAGTAACACTGATTCTACCTACTGTAGGACCATAGTGTTGAGTAACCGATTCTACCTACTGTAGGACCATATTGTTGAGTAACCGATTCTACCTACTGTAGGACCATATTGTTGAGTAACACTGATTCTACCTACTGTAGGACCATAGTGTTGAGTAACACTGATTCTACCTACTGTAGGACCATAGTGTTGAGTAACACTGATTCTACCTACTGTAGGACCATAGTGTTGAGTAACACTGATTCTACCTACTGTAGGACCATAGTGTTGAGTAACACTGATTCTACCTACTGTAGGACCATATTGTTGAGTAACACTGATTCTACCTACTGTAGGACCATAGTGTTGAGTAACACTGATTCTACCTACTGTAGGACCATAGTGTTGAGTAACACTGATTCTACCTACTGTAGGACCATAGTGTTGAGTAACACTGATTCTACCTACTGTAGGACCAGTGTTGAGTAACACTGTTTCTACCTACTGTAGGACCATAGTGTTGTGTAACAAGGGATTCTACCTACTGTAGGACCATAGTGTTGTGTAACAAGGGATTCTACCTACTGTAGGACCATAGTGTTGAGTAACACTGATTCTACCTACTGTAGGACCATAGTGTTGAGTAACACTGATTCTACCTACTGTAGGACCATAGTGTTGAGTAACACTGATTCTACCTACTGTAGGACCATAGTGTTGAGTAACACTGATTCTTCCTACTGTAGGACCATAGTGTTGAGTAACACTGATTCTACCTACTGTAGGACCATAGTGTTGAGTAACACTGATTCTAACTACTGTAGGACCATAGTGTTGAGTAACACTGATTCTACCTACTGTAGGACCATAGTGTTGAGTAACCGATTCTACCTACTGTAGGACCATATTGTTGAGTAACCGATTCTACCTACTGTAGGACCATATTGTTGAGTAACACTGATTCTACCTACTGTAGGACCATAGTGTTGAGTAACACTGATTCTACCTATTGTAGGACCATAGTGTTGAGTAACACTGATTCTACCTACTGTAGGAACATAGTGTTGAGTAACACTGATTCTACCTACTGTAGGACCATAGTGTTGAGTAACACTGATTCTACCTACTGTAGGACCATAGTGTTGAGTAACACTGATTCTACCTACTGTAGGACCATAGTGTTGAGTAACACTGATTCTACCTACTGTAGGACCATAGTGTTGAGTAACACTGATTCTACCTACTGTAGGACCATAGTGTTGAGTAACACTGATTCTACCTACTGTAGGACCATAGTGTTGAGTAACACTGATTCTACCTACTGTAGGACCAGTGTTGAGTAACACTGTTTCTACCTACTGTAGGACCATAGTGTTGTGTAACAAGGGATTCTACCTACAGTAGGACCATAGTGTTGTGTAACAAGGGATTCTACCTACTGTAGGACCATAGTGTTGAGTAACACTGATTCTACCTACTGTAGGACCATAGTGTTGAGTAACACTGATTCTACCTACTGTAGGACCATAGTGTTGAGTAACACTGATTCTACCTACTGTAGGACCATAGTGTTGAGTAACACTGATTCTACCTACTGTAGGACCATAGTGTTGAGTAACACTGATTCTACCTACTGTAGGACCATAGTGTTGAGTAACACTGATTCTACCTACTGTAGGACCATAGTGTTGAGTAACACTGATTCTACCTACTGTAGGACCAGTGTTTAGTAACACTGTTTCTACCTACTGTAGGACCATAGTGTTGTTTAACAAGGGATTCTACCTACTGTAGGACCATAGTGTTGAGTAACACTGATTCTACCTACTGTAGGACCATAGTGTTGTGTAACAAGGGATTCTACCTACTGTAGGACCATAGTGTTGAGTAACAATGATTCTACCTACTGTAGGACCATAGTGTTGAGTAACACTGATTCTACCTACTGTAGGACCATAGTGTTGTGTAACAAGGGATTCTACCTACTGTAGGACCATAGTGTTGAGTAACACTGATTCTACCTACTGTAGGACCATAGTGTTGAGTAACACTGATTCTACCTACTGTAGGACCATAGTGTTGAGTAACACTGATTCTACCTACTGTAGGACCATAGTGTTGAGTAACACTGATTCTACCTACTGTAGGACCATAGTGTTGAGTAACACTGATTCTACCTACTGTAGGACCATAGTGTTGTGTAACAAGGGATTCTACCTACTGTAGGACCATAGTGTTGAGTAACACTGATTCTACCTACTGTAGGACCATAGTGTTGAGTAACACTGATTCTACCTACTGTAGGACCATAGTGTTGAGTAACACTGATTCTACCTACTGTAGGACCATAGTGTTGAGTAACACTGATTCTACCTACTGTAGGACCATAGTGTTGAGTAACACTGATTCTACCTACTGTAGGACCATAGTGTTGTGTAACAAGGGATTCTACCTACTGTAGGACCATAGTGTTGAGTAACACTGATTCTACCTACTGTAGGACCATAGCGTTGAGTAACACTGATTCTACCTACTGTAGGACCATAGTGTTGAGTAACACTGATTCTACCTACTGTAGGACCATAGTGTTGTGTAACAAGGGATTCTACCTACTGTAGGACCATAGTGTTGAGTAACACTGATTCTACCTACTGTAGGACCATAGTGTTGAGTAACACTGATTCTACCTACTGTAGGACCATAGTGTTGTGTAACAAGGGATTCTACCTACTGTAGGACCATAGTGTTGTGTAACAAGGGATTCTACCTACTGTAGGACCATAGTGTTGAGTAACACTGATTCTACCTACTGTAGGACCATAGTGTTGAGTAACACTGATTCTACCTACTGTAGGACCATAGTGTTGAGTAACACTGATTCTACCTACTGTAGGACCATAGTGTTGAGTAACACTGATTCTACCTACTGTAGGACCATAGTGTTGTGTAACAAGGGATTCTACCTACTGTAGGACCATAGTGTTGAGTAACACTGATTCTACCTACTGTAGGACCATAGTGTTGAGTAACACTGATTCTACCTACTGTAGGACCATAGTGTTGAGTAACACTGATTCTACCTACTGTAGGACCATAGTGTTGAGTAACACTGATTCTACCTACTGTAGGACCATAGTGTTGTGTAACAAGGGATTCTACCTACTGTAGGACCATAGTGTTGAGTAACAATGATTCTACCTACTGTAGGACCATAGTGTTGAGTAACACTGATTCTACCTACTGTAGGACCATAGTGTTGAGTAACACTGATTCTACCTACTGTAGGACCATAGTGTTGTGTAACAAGGGATTCTACCTACTGTAGGACCATAGTGTTGAGTAACACTGATTCTACCTACTGTAGGACCATAGTGTTGAGTAACACTGATTCTACCTACTGTAGGACCATAGTGTTGTGTAACAAGGGATTCTACCTACTGTAGGACCATAGTGTTGTGTAACAAGGGATTCTACCTACTGTAGGACCATAGTGTTGAGTAACACTGATTCTACCTACTGTAGGACCATAGTGTTGAGTAACACTGATTCTACCTACTGTAGGACCATAGTGTTGAGTAACACTGATTCTACCTACTGTAGGACCATAGTGTTGAGTAACACTGATTCTACCTACTGTAGAACCATAGTGTTGTGTAACAAGGGATTCTACCTACTGTAGGACCATAGTGTTGTGTAACAAGGGATTCTACCTACTGTAGGACCATAGTGTTGAGTAACACTGATTCTACCTACTGTAGGACCATAGTGTTGAGTAACACTGATTCTACCTACTGTAGGACCATAGTGTTGTGTAACAAGGGATTCTACCTACTGTAGGACCATAGTGTTGAGTAACACTGATTCTACCTACTGTAGGACCATAGTGTTGAGTAACACTGATTTTACCTACTGTAGGACCATAGTGTTGAGTAACACTGATTCTACCTACTGTAGGACCATAGTGTTGAGTAACACTGATTCTACCTACTGTAGGACCATAGTGTTGTGTAACAAGGGATTCTACCTACTGTAGGACCATAGTGTTGTGTAACAAGGGATTCTACCTACTGTAGGACCATAGTGTTGAGTAACACTGATTCTACCTACTGTAGGACCATAGTGTTGAGTAACACTGATTCTACCTACTGTAGGACCATAGTGTTGAGTAACACTGATTCCCGTAATAGAACACTGGAAGGTCATTAGTCGCTTGGTGATTCTAGTTCTCAATCAAACTAAGTTTATCGGGTCTGAGGTAGCTAGTGAAAGCAAAGAGTAAGGGCCTGGTGGTCGGTTTGGAATTGGGCCATTTGGATAAGAAGGTTAGGAGTGTAGAGACTATTGAGGAAGGTAGTGGGTAAGGGGCTAGGGTAAAGGGTAGGAGTGTAGAGGCTAGTGATGAAGGCAGGAGGTAAGGGGCTATGGTGAAGGGTAGGAGTGTAGAGGCTAGTGATGAAGGCAGGAGGTAAGGGGCTATGGTGAAGGGTAGGAGTGTAGAGGCTAGTGATGAAGGCAGGAGGTAAGGGGCTATGGTGAAGGGTAGGAGTGTAGAGGCTAGTGATGAAGGCAGGAGGTAAGGGGCTATGGTGAAGGGTAGGAGTGTAGAGGCTAGTGATGAAGGCAGGAGGTAAGGGGCTATGGTGAAGGGTAGGAGTGTAGAGGCAATTGATGAAGGCAGGAGGTAAGGGGCTATGGTGAAGGGTAGGAGTGTAGAGGCTAGTGATAAAGGCAGGAGGTAAGGGACTATGGTGAAGGGTAGGAGTGTAGAGACTAGTGAGGAAGGTAGTGGGTAAGTGGCTAGGGTGAAGGGTAGGAGTGTAGAGACTAGTGAGGAAGGTAAAGGGTAGGAGTGTAGAGACTAGTGAGGAAGGTAGTGGGTAAGGGGCTACGGTGAATGGTAGGAGTGTAGAGACTAGTGAGGAAGGTAAAGGGTAGGAGTGTAGAGGCTAGTGAGGAAGGTAGTGGGTAAGCTTTAAAGCCTAGTGGAGGGTTTGGAACCAGGTCTTACCACGTCTATGAAGAGTGTGTTGATGTCGAAGTTGGGTTTCTTCTTTGTAGATCGTATGACGCAGGACTGAACCATGATGCCTCCACACTCCACCTGCAGGCTGGGAGAGGTAACGCTAGCTAGCTGGAAGCTCTTCAGGTTACGCACTCCCCATGCCAAGATCTGGAGAGGAGGAGAGGAGAAAGAATGGATGGAGAGAGAGAGAGAGAGAGCGAGAAAATGGATGGATGGAGAGAGAGAGAGAGAAAATGGATGGAGAGAGAGAGAGAGCGAGAGAGAAAGAGAGAGAGAACAGTATCTAAGTTACCTATATAGAACAGGTTTGATACCGTAAGGAACCATGTAGATGTTGCAGTAGTAGTAGTATAGTAGTAGTAAAGTATTATAGAAGTAGTATTAGTGGTATAGAAGTATAGTGCAGTAGTAGTATAGCGGTGTAGTAAAGCAGTAGTATAGTATCATATCATAAGTATCATAAGGTAGTATTATAGTAGTATAATACTACCTTATGATATACTACACACTATATACTATATTGCATTGGTAACATTATAGTAGTATTTGAGAGCAGTAGTAGTCTAGTACAGTGGAAGTAGTAGTACCAGTAGTACTATAGTAGGATATTGCAGCAGTAGTATTCGTATTAGAATAGCACAGTAGTAGTATTAGTGGAGTATAGTATTAGTAGTTATATAGTACAGTAGTAGTACTAGTATTAGTGCATTAGTATATGACAGCAGCAGTAGTATAGTACAGTAGTAGTATTAGTAGTAGTATAGTAGTATACTGCAGTAGCAGTACCAGTAATATTATAGCAGTATATGACAGCAGCAGTAGTATAGTACAGTAGTAGTATTAGTAGTAGTATACTACAGTAGCAGTACCAGGAAGAGTATAGCAGTATATGACAGCAGTAGTAGTATAGTGCAGTAGTAGTAGTATTATTAGTATAGTGGTAAAATACAGTTGTAGTATAGTACAGTAGTAGTTGTATAGTACAATAGTGGTACCAGCAGTATAGTACAGTAGCAGTATAGTACAGTGGTAGTATAGCAGTATAGTACAGTAGTAGTATAGCACAGTAGGAGTATTAGTGTTATCATAGTAGTATAGAACAGTAGTAGTATAGTACAGTAGTAGTATTAGCGGACGTATAGCACAGTAGTAGTATTAGTGTTAGCATAGTAGTATAGCACAGTAGTAGTATTAGTGTTATCATAGTAGTATAGTACAGTGGTAGTATGGTACAGTAGTAGAATTAGTGTTATCATAGTAGTATAGTACTGTGGTAGTATGGTACAGTAGTAGTATTAGCGGTAGTATAGTACAGTAGTAGTATTAGTGGTAGTATGGTACAGTAGTAGTATTAGTGGTAGTATGGTACAGTAGTAGTGTGGTACAGTAGTAGTATTAGTGGTAGTATAGTACAGTAGTAGTATTAGTGGTAGTATAGTACAGTAGTAGTTTTAGTGGTAGTATAGTAGCATAGTACATTGGTAGTATTAGCGGTAGTATAGTACAGTAGTAGTATGGTGCAGTAGTAGTATTAGTGGTAGTATAGTACAGTAGTAGTTTTAGTGGTAGTATAGTACAGTAGTAGTATTAGTGGTAGTATAGTACAGTATTAGTGATAATATAGTACAGTAGTAGTTTTAGTGGTAGTATAGTACAGTATTAGCGATAGTATAGTACAGTAGTAGTTTTAGTGGTAGTATAGTACAGTATTAGTGATAGTATAGTACAGTAGTAGTATTAGTGGTAGTATAGTACAGTATTAGTGATAATATAGTACAGTAGTAGTTTTAGTGGTAGTATAGTACAGTATTAGCGATAGTATAGTACAGTAGTAGTTTTAGTGGTAGTATAGTACAGTAGTAGTATTAGTGGTAGTATAGTACAGTATTAGTGATAGTATAGTACGGTAGTAGTTTTAGTGGTAAAATAGTACAGTAGTAGTTTTAGTGGTAGTATAGTACAGTAGTAGTATTAGTGGTAGTATAGTACAGTAGTAGTTTTAGTGGTAGTATAGTACAGTAGTAGTTTTAGTGGTAGTATAGTACAGTAGTAGTTTTAGTGGTAGTATAGTACAGTAGTAGTTTTAGTGGTAGTATAGTACAGTAGTAGTTTTAGTGGTAGTATAGTACAGTAGTAGTTTTAGTGGTAGTATAGTACAGTAGTGGGTTTAGTGGTAGTATAGTACAGTAGTAGTTTTAGTGGTAGTATAGTAGCATAGTACAGTTGTCGTAGAATAGCACCTCTACAGCAGTACGTTGTAGAACAGGTTTGATCCCCTGAGGAACCATGTAGACGTTGGGTTCTCTCTGGGGGGGCGGGTTCGGCAGGTCAGAATCCTTGGGCTGCCAATCAGAACACAGGACAGGGATGGGTCAGAGGCGTGAGGTCATCCACAGGGGACAAAATGTAATATATGTGAGACAACACCAGAAGGGGAAACATTGAGATATAAGTGTGTATTTTAAACATGCTGATATTAAAGGAATATTAGTGGACAAATTAAGTGACGATAACATGACAACAACCGACGATAACATGAAAATAACATGACAACAACATGACAACAACATGACAATAACGTGACAATAACGTGACAATAACATGACAATAACATGACAATAACATGACAACAACATGACAATAACATGACAATAACGTGACAATAACATGACAATAACATGACAATAACATGACAATAACGTGACAATAACATGACAATAACATGACAATAACATGACAATAACATGACAACAACATGACAATAACAT